>NC_139944.1:26074154-26210812 GCF_963454915.1 Gymnoscopelus microlampas | reverse complement strand
CGACTACTTACCCTCCCTAACCAAGCACAATTTGTTTTGCAACTGGTCCTAGACAAGTCTTCTAAGCTTGACACCAGAAATGCCCCCCCCCCCTTTGTGTTTGTATTTATACTTTGATTGCTCCTATAGTGTTCATGATTTCTTGTATGTTATTGTATGCCTTTAGATGTCTTGATGAATTGAATACATAGGACCACAATGGAAACAAGCCCTCTGGGCTTGTTGTGCTATTCTTTTAGCATTATTGTACCACTGTACTTTTTGCAAACTGTTAATAAAGTATTCAATCAATCAATAAAAAAAAACATATTTTTTGTTTCTCTCAGGTCTCTCTTCAGTACAAGTCTGGCAGCAATTTCTACCACACCTGTGGAGGAACTCTGATCAAGAGAGGATGGGTGATGACTGCTGCTCACTGTGTGGACAGGTAACATACTGTACATACATTACTGTTTGTATTTAAGGCCAAGGACACATCCCTGGCCACATCCTTGGCCACATCATTTTTAAAGCCTGCAGTGAGGGGTGAGTTCCAACGAGGACTGCTGTGCTGCAATACAGAACTGTCAGAATGTTTAGGGAGTGATCACTAATGATTACGAGGCACAAGCCGCTAGGTTAGATGACAACAAAATGGAGAGACTTTCATGTTATGACTTCTGAAAGTTAGCTATGCAAAGTGAACAGTACAATGATTTGTGAATGACATATGGGAGGCCTTGAACACTAGAATGGTATGGATGAGCAGAGACAACGTTTACATACAGAACTGAGTGCTATACTTGATGGATATCATAGTTGATGTTAACAATATCTCTGTCTTTCTTTTGCAACAACACAGCCCCAGGACCTGGCGCGTGATCCTTGGTGAGCACGAGCTGTACGTCAACAGTGGCAACGAGCAGGTCATGAGTGTCAGTCGTGTCTATGTCCATCCCATGTGGGACGCCAGCAAACTGGCAGAAGGGTGAGCAGATCATACTATCATTTATCATAGATTTCAAGACTCATTGTGGTTACATTGCCCGTTTGATTTTCTTTGGTATACCATTTTCTTTTGTGGGAAAGGTTATCTGATGGTGATCTCAGTGTCTTTGTAGATATTGTATATCTAGATACATGTTCAATGTAAATGTTTTCTCTGACACACGGTAGTGCTGGTGGTGTGTGTCAAGGTCTCTCATTGCATTTTTTATGTTATTGTTATTTTTCGAACTTATAGACAAGAAACAGCTAAAGAAAAGTTTGGGTTGAAATCTTTTACTGTCAAAGTAACTAGTTCAACTGGCTTCATGGGCTGCTGTTTCGCACTCAACCCAACACTTAGTTGCGCACCAGTGTGCTGCATCAAAAATAGCCGATCTACAAGTGAGCTTGTAGATCTGATATTTTTGGCCTGTGGCACACGCACGCAACTAAGTAGCCTATAAAAGCTTAACTAAATATGTGCATGATCCCACTGATCGCACTGAGAACAGAATGTGCTACAACAAATCCATGAATGTTCAAATATAGCCCAGAAATACTACCAAAATATATTGCAAATCAATTAGCAGATCCCATTGAAAAATGTTCAACATGGTGCCATGGTGTGCTTCAAATGGAACTGGAGCTTGCTCAGGGTGGGAGTCGTGGGACAATGACGGGTCTCTGCTCTACATGTTAACTTATTGTGATTTGACACTTTAATAACATTGAATTGAATTGAACACAATGCGCACAGTAATAGCCAGAGAGTATCAAAATGGGTCAATTTTCACACTCTCTGAGTTCAAGTAACACTGGGGATAAGTACAGATAGGTAAACAAAGATTCATTTCTCGGAAACCTCATGGGAATGTTGTTCTGACTCACAGGTGGGACATCGCCCTCCTGAAGCTGTCTTCCGATGCTACTCTGAACAGCTATGTTCAGCTGGGTGCTCTGCCCCCCTCTGGCCAGGTCCTGCCACACAACAACAACTGCTTCATCAGTGGATGGGGACGCACTCAGAGTGAGCCCGACCTAAACTGTTTAAAATAGAAACAGCATTTACATAACAAAGCTCTCTGTAGAAAAGCATGCAATTGATAATGTTTAAAGGGGAATTTCCCCCCACAGTTTTCTTACTTTTTCTATGATGTTATGATATCCTAGGATGAATGCTACAGTAGAAAAATCAAAATATGCGATCTAGCGCAAGGCCCATAGGCGTGCGTTTTTAGCTGTGGCGGACCCGGGATGGAGTTATGAATTTTTCTACTTTACCATTCATCCTATCATTTTCAAAATTCCCCTTTAAGTACTGCTATTTGAACCTGCTATTCAATTCTTGTGCAATCCCCAAGCTGTCTCTTCTCTGTGTCATTTCCAGCTGGTGGAAACCTGTCTGCCCAGCTGAAGCAGGCCTACCTGCCCGTTGTTGACCACAAGACCTGCACTAGCCGTGGATGGTGGGGAAACACTGTCAAGGACAACATGGTCTGTGCCGGAGGCGGCCATGAGTCTGGATGCCAGGTGAGGTATTTTTTTTTTACTTAAAAGAATGAAGAAAAATAAACAGTGGGGAAATTGTTACAGCCAGGCTCAGAGGGAAGCAACACAAACGTACACAAAACCACCAGGCATTGATGCAGAGAATAACTATCCAGAAGCTAGAGGTACAGGAACAATGCAGCAGGGGACTATGGCTGGAAGGGAGAGAGAGAGAGACAGACAGACAGACAGACAGACAGACAGACAGAGAGCAGGAATAAAATAAAGAGCAGTTAGTCAGAGTGCGTTAGTCAGTGGATGAATTCTCGTGTCAGTAAAGATTTGTTCATGTACAATGCTCATGCAAGGCTTCTCTTTGTACAATGGCAGGGGATAATTAAGACAATCACAAAAATGTAATTTTAACATTTTGGACAGCATTGATCCAACATCCAACATTGATTGGAAAGGAACTCAGGATGCTGTATATGCGGCCAGCCCACTAATTAGTTGAGCCAACAGGCCCCATTAAGTATGTTAAGTTTGTTGATGTGGTTTGTTGTCACATCCTAGGGTGACTCTGGTGGACCTCTGAACTGTTCCGTCGGCGGCAAATGGGTTGTCCATGGTGTGACCAGCTTTGTGTCTTCCGCCGGCTGCAACTACCACCAGAGGCCGACTGTCTTCTCCCGCTCCTCTGACTACATCAGCTGGATGAATTCAGTCAGTATTACTCCATATACTGTATCTATCTCTCTCATTGCTGTGGGTCAATTCCTGTCACATTTCAGGCAAATCTTTGCTGGTATTAATTTCTCTGTCCTTCCTTTTTCAGATCATGGGTTAAAAAGGACAAGGATCTCAGTGAAGATGTGAGAACACTTGTTCAGCTTGGTTGCTGCCTGTGTCTGTGAATAAACAGTATTAAACAACACTGTCACATTGTATTTGACTGATTTAGTTTCTTTGTTCATCTGGTTAGGCTCAGTAAACATGCATTAGTCATTGTGGATAGAATGCATTTATGATGAATGGGTGATTTATTACGATACAGTAGGGCCACTCAAACTGCAGTTAGTCACTCCCTAAATGGGATTTGTAGGATGCTGTTCCCTTTGTTGTGGCCATTCAGTATCAAATCCATTAAGAGGACATGTGTGTTGCCTATATTTACCCAGAATTATAGCCCAGAAACCCTGCAGACATGGTTAAGCCTGATTAATACTTAATTGTATGACGGTGTCATGCAAAAACAGTCAATCTACAATCTCACAACGTGTCACATGGCAATGCATTATAGCCAGTAATTTTGCTAGAAGACAGACATGACTTCATTGCAACCTTGATAATTTACCTTTTCAACCCAAAAGTTAATCTCTTTGGGGCAGACTATGGATTATTTCAAACAAATTCCATTTGTTTGAAATTCTTTTGGCAAAGGTAAATAAAGATCAAAATAAAAACTGCTACACTTCATGTTATTGATATGCAACGGTAAGGTCTGTTCTCCTCTATGGCAGTGAATGCTGGACCCTGAAACCAACCCTGCAGAAGTCTCTAGACGGGTGCTGCACCAAAATGTTGCGTGCAGTACTTAACATCAGCAAGAGTGGACATGTTACCAACAAGAATCTGTATGAGGTAATACCAAGGGTGAGTGAGAAAATAGCAGCCAGGAGAATGAGGACACTGCTAAAGACATCAAGAGCTGCCAGCCAGCAAATTGGTCTGTGGGAACCAACACACGGGCACCGGTCACGAGGACGTCCCACACTAACATACGTGGATGTACTCAAGAAAGAAAGATGCGGGGGCGCAAAGCACCAATGAGCTGACCAGATGTATGGAGAACCGGAATGACTGGAGGCGACGATGGAGGGCTCGTCTGAGGACGACCTAGAGAGACCTTATTTTCACTTCACTTTGCTTTAAGTGGTTATTTTCATTAACAGGATGAGTTTTGAAGTACGTTCTTTTTTTCCTACCGGAAAATGTAATAACTATTTAGCTGTTATGAATACAGAGAGAATAATTCCCAATAATCGTTATAACCTGGAATCAAATTAAAGGTCACATTATCCGTCCGTAATATCCGAAAAAAGAAGGTTACATTGAGAAACACTCCTCGTGTAGGGCTAATTATAATCCATTTTTTCAATTTGTTCTGCCTGATTAATCATGTTAATCTAATGAAAGATGCTCACCTCTGAATTAAACACGCCTCCATGGGTGAGCGCCTATGAATTCAAATACTTCCTAACAATCCCCAGGACGTTTCATCTCAAGGGCCGAAGCGTGCGGACGTGTAATTATTTTTCAGTTGATGTATGTATCTCCACCTCAGGTGTGACACTGTCCGGCCGCATTTATCCTCTGCGGTCTCACTAAAATACATGATCCAGCTGCGTTCTCTCCCCCCTCTGGCCTGACCCTGGCCTACAATCATCAGGATGCAGACTCAACTCCAGTGAGACAGATACCTACAGAGGGTGAAAGATATATAGAGTGTTGTTGCATTATAATTTCCTCAGTGTTGATTTAACTCTGGGAGTGTACAAATGGAACTACCCAGGTAAAAAAGTAGTATACTTTAGTATATGAAAAATATAATATAAGTGCACTAATATTATTAAAAGTATACTTTGGATTTTTGTACTTAATTAAAAGTATATTAAAAATAAACTTATACAAACTATACTTAAAAAAAGATGTAATTAAGTTCAACTTCAATGTACTAAAAATAAATATACTAATTATGGAATACTTGAAATGTATTTTTTATGTACTTATCCAAAGTGTACTTTATGCAAAGTATATTTTTAATTAAATGTAAGCACACTTTTTAAAAGTACACTAAATTGAAACGGCTTAATAGTGTACTTTTAGTGTACTTAAGAAAAGTGTATTTATAGTAAAGTCATTTGTAATACACTGTTAGTCTAATATATGTAAGTGTACTATAATTGCACTCCATTGCAAATGTATTTTAATATACTAAAAGGAAGTGTACTTTAATGTAAGTATATTAAAAGTTGTATGCCAGTGTACTTTGAGATAGTATACTAAATTACTAATACCTATAAGTGAGCTTTTAGTGTACTTAAGAATAGTACATTTATTTTCAGTCATTTGTAATACACTGTTAGTATACTTTATTTAAGTGTACTTTAATTGCACTCCATTAGAAATGTATTTAATATACTTAAAATAAGTGTACTTTAATGTAAGAACATTGAAAGTTGTATGCCAGTGTACTTTGAAAAAGTATAATAAACTACTAATGCTTATAAGTGTACTTTTAGTATACTTAACATAAGTACATTTATTTTTCAGTCATTTGTAATACACTGTTAGTATACTTTATTTAAATGTACTTTAATTGCACTCCATTAGAAATGTATTTAAATATACTTAAAATAACTGTACTTTAATGTAAGAACATTGAAAGTTGTATGCCAGTGTACTTTGAAAAAGTATAATAAACTACTAATGCTTATAAGTGTACTTTTAGTATACTTAACATAAGTACATTTATTTTTCAGACATTTGTAATACACTGTTAGCATACTTTATTTTAGTGTACTTTAATTGCACTCAATTAGAAATGTATTTAAATATACTTAAAATAACTGTACTTTAATGTAAGAACATTGAAAGTTGTATGCCAGTGTACTTTGAAAAAGTATAATAAACTACTAATGCTTATAAGTGTAATTTTAGTATACTTAACATAAGTAAATTTATTTTTCAGACATTTGTAATACACTGTTAGCATACTTTATTTTAGTGTACTTTAATTGCACTCAATTAGAAATTTATTTAAATCCACTTAAAATAACTGTACTTTAATGTAAGTATATTGAAATGATATGCTAGTGTACTTTGAAAAAGTATACTAACTTACTAATACTTATAGTAGGAATTAAGTGTAGTTTAAGAATGTTATAATACACTATTTCTATGCTTCATTAAAGTGTACTTTAATTTAACTTCCTTATAAGTGTATTTAATTATAATAATACAAAATGCACTATAATAACTTTAAGTTGTATTTTAGTGCACTTTAAAAAATTATACCAAATTGCAAATACCTATAGTGTTAATTTAGTGCACTTATGAAAAGTACACTTATTTTCATGCCTTGTGTAACATACTATAAGTATGCTTTATGAAAGTGCCCTTTAATTTTACTCAGTTAGAAATGTACTTAAGTATGCTTATTTATTTTAATGTAAGGTCATTTTAGTGCTTTAAAAAGTATGAGTATTTTTCAAATCCTTTTTAATATACTATTAATATGCTTTATTAAAGTGTAGAATAATTTAAATACGTTAGAAGTCCTGCAATCCTGAGACTGCATGCTGCACTGGCCTCCCCGTGATTGGTCAGAGTCACAGTGTTCCCTTTCAGCAGAGCCATTGGCTCTGCCTTTCAAATTTGTAGTCATGTGATTATGACATAATCAACTGTTCCGTTTTTGTCACCATCTTGTCACTTGTCACAAAATAGTACATCCATACTAAAAATATACTTTAATACATTTTAAATAAACTAAATCGGACAGTAAAAAGTTCATTTGAAAAGTATTATTAATATGATAAAAGTGTTTTAATAATACACTTTTATACAACTGATAATGTACTGTAATCCCATTTAAAGTAGATTTACAACACACTAATAATATAATATAATTGCACTAAAAGTGCATTTTGACTGCTCGTGGGTATACTTTTCACTACTGTACTAAGTATACTTAAAGTTTGTAAAAAGTTGTACGAATTTAGCACACTTATTGCACTTTTAGTATACTCAAGCATACATTAAGTAGCAATTTAATTGTACTTGAGTACACTTAAGTTCAATTTAAGTCGGCTAAAATAGTACATCCATACTAAAAGTATACTTCAACACATTCATATATTTTTAGTATGCTATTTTTTTACCTGGGTAAATGGACCTGTAGGGTCCATTTGGATGTTAACGTGTAATACCAGCCACCAGCCAGGCTTAAGTTTGTCTAGTCCACCAATGTGGCAAGAAACCTGCTAGTTTTTGGAGGTCATATTGTTACAGGCAATATAACTTTTGAGTTCTATGGGTAATTCAAAGCCTGTGTGGATGGGTTAGTGAAATGTTTGTTGGTTAAGAGGAAAGCTGGTACAGTAGGTGGGTGGGCTGGCAGCGTGATTCACCTGCCATCAGGGTGTGCAGCTACGTCTTTGTCTTTCCCATTGCCTCAGCCAGCCCAGTCTGGAGAGCTCCGGTTTTGTTCAGCTTTTTCCGGAGGTAATTACATTCCATGTAATCTTGCACACTGGGAATCCAAAGTTTATAATCCAGTGCAAACACTCAAAATAAAGGGACATAAGGACCTTGGTGTGCTCTTGAGTGTCTTCTCTGCCAATCACAGGAAGAGCCAACCTCCTGTGAGTGAGTGAATGAGAGAGTGTGTGTGTGTGTGTGTGTGTGTGTGTGTGTGTGTGTGTGTGTGTGTGTGTGTGTGTGTGTGTGTGTGTGTGTGTGTGCGTGCGTGCGTGCGTGCGTGCGTGCGTGCGTGCGTGCGTGCGTGCGTGCGTGCGTGCGTGCGTGCGTGCGTGTGTATGTGAAATATTTCTGTTGCTGTTGCTACTTTGCAAGTTATGCATTATTACGACTCAATAACTAGGCCCCTATAGCTGATGCAAACAAAATCAAAAAGTCTTTGAACAAGGAGAAGGAAGAAGATAACAGCACCCAGTGTCTGTGAGTGGAGATGGGAAGGAGGAGAGCCCTCTTCCAAAATATATGTTTCTAACAAACAATAAAGTGATGAGAATATGATGCAGTTCTATGAAGCCATAAATTCAAGAAAGAGATCAATCCACATGAGCATTTCTTTTATGAGCTCATCCTCTTCTGGCCTCACAGATTGGAAACAGATCTCTATCCAGAAAAGGAGGCAAAATGTTTCATAGAATAGGCAGAAGATGAATAGTGCATAATGTTAAGGAGTGATTGTTCCCCCATGCATCTCCACGATGTAGAAGACAGTTGTGAAATGGTGAAAAGGTTTTGGTATGCCACAGACAAAAAGATTACTACTGATGTTTATTATGATCATGATCCTGAGGATGTGGAGGCTGAATATCCCACCAACAAACCAATTGCTCTTCCATTCATCAGGGCAGCATGTGTCCTAGAGATGTCAACAATCTTTGAAAAGACAAGGAAGTTGGTATGGGAGCAGAACACAGTAATCCTGTACTCTGCCCTACCCGTGGAGGACATCCAGAGGCTAAAACATCCAACGCCATGGATCCAAGCCACCTGAACGGACTCCTGAACAAGGTATGGTTTAACATCCAGCTCCATGTCAGTTAAAGGGGGGAAGAAGTGAACTGAAGCCTGAATCGTTTCTCATAAAGATAGATGAGAATGAGGCCAGGTTTGCGTACTGTACAGTACATGTCCTTTGATGAGGAAACAACTCCAATATGTTCAAAACTCAGCTGCCCGCCTGCTCACCAGTACCCACCCCAGAGACCATCACACCAGTCCTCCACGACCTCCACTGGCTGCCTGTCAATCAAAGAATCCACTTTGAAATGCTGCTCACCACCTGCAAGGCACTCCACAACCTGGCTCCCCCCTACCTCCCTGACCTCCTCCAGCTGCACATCCCGTCTCGTTCCCTCAGGTCCAGTGATGCCTCCTGGAGGTCCCCAAGACCATGCTCCGAACGTGGGGCGATAGGGCTTTCTCTGTGGCTGACCCTCCCTTTGGAATGCACTCCCCAAGCATATCAGCATACCCCTCTTTCAAAACTGCCCTGAAAACACACCTGTAAGAATTATTCTCAACTATTGTTTATACTGTTTTATTGCTTTTAATACTTATCTTACTTGCTGTCTGAACCCCCCCCCCCCCCCTTTTTTTCTCCCCTCCGACCCACACAGCGCTACTGTATATTATTATATAATATTTCAGGTATTATTATTACTATTATTTATAGATATACTCTAAACTAAATTTGGGTGTATTGCACACACTGAATTAAAAAACAGATATTCAGAATTGCACATCACAGACTAAAAGCAGTCACTAGTCACTATAGTCCACTGTGTGTGTGTGTGTGTGTGTGTGTGTGTGTGTGTGTGTGTGTGTGTGTGTGTGTGTGTGTGTGTGTGTGTGTGTGTGGGTGTGGGTGTGGGTGTGCGCTGTGCGTGTGTGCGTGCTTATGAGCATGCGTGCGTGAGGGACAGAGAGAGGGGGGAGGGGGCGTTACTGGTAGTTAAAAAGCCTGATAGCTTTGGGGAAGACGCTTTAACAGAACCTGACAGTTCTAGCTAGGTAGCTTAAGGCCAGTTTTTTGAAAAATGTGGACACGGCTGACAAAAGCGCCATTTTTTTTTTACATGTTCTCCATCACCATACGTTTCATTTTGGAAGGGGAGCCACACCATCAAGATGGCAGAAGGCAGCCATCTTGGATTACAAAGATGGCCACCATGCAATATCTACTAAAAGCCAATATCTCAGCTTCCAAGCCACTTAGAAGGTCAATCTTGGTGTCAAAATATACATTTTCTGGGACAAGGAATGCAATAAAACTATAGGGAATAACAATAAGTGACTAATTCAGCCAATATTAGATAATTTGGTAAATTCTGGCAAAATATGTACACAACTATGCCCGATGGATTCCTGTCCACATCCGCATGAATGGAAGCTTGCCAACGTCCATTCATGAGGAATTTGCAGAACATGGTCATTGGGTTGTTCCCAAGACCACAAACAGATTCTCAAGCATACCTATAGACCAGGCTCATGAGCAGAATAATGATCTGGTGAAGGGCTCTGGAGGTGCAGTTGGACTGACAAAGAATCCCTCCGCATTCAAGAGGTGGATGATCGCAGGGCCTGAACAAGCACGACTCCTAAAAGAGTTTGAGCATGAGTATGAATTAGAAAAAGGAAATAAACAACACCACCATGAAGAAGGAATGTCTACACAAAAGACATTCAAACACTAGCGCTTGTGCACACCATCAGTGGGATGGGCAATCCGTTCCTAGATGATAGCCACGAGCTTCTAATGTTGGACACACGAAATGTGATTGACGAGTCAGTGGTTAAAACAGTCCACACTGTGAAATCAGTGGGCAGAGAACAGTTAACAAGTACCATAAGACAGTGATCATGGACCGCACACACTCTATTCATGAGCCCATCAAAAATAACTCACTGCCTCTCTTCAGATGCCCGACATTCAAGATCAAGACCAAGCAGGCAGGGCAGATCTCAATGTTGAAAGATGATGTGGCACTCTTCTCCCGGTTATATATAGCCATGCAACACAGAGAGGGGAACATGAGCACCTTCTTTAAACATGAAAACCACCCATACCCTCCCTCTCTATCTGACAGAGGTAAACTACGGCTGGGAAAGAAGTCAGATCTGCTAAATATTCTGACACAGAAGACACAAGAAGAACCTCCAGCTACGTTTGATGTCAACGTACTCGATGGAGCTGCTGTGGTGCACTTCCTGTCCACTACCAACATTACCACATTTGACGAATATGCCAGTTGTGTCTTTGTTCCCCACATCATGAAACACCTGGAGATCTCCAAAAGAGTTGATGTGGTCTGGGATACTTACATCACCAGCAGCATAAAAGAGTCAACAAGGGAGAAGCGAGGCAAAGGGATACGACGGAAGGTGGCTGGTCAGAACAAGCTGCCGGGGAATTGGCCAGATTTCCTGCGTGATCCTATAAACAAGCAGGAACTCTTTACCTTTCTCTCTGGGAAGATTGCATCCACCGCCTGGCCAGAGGGCAAGCTGGTCTTCATCACATCTGGCATCACAGTGGTCGGCACAGACACCAGCCACTCCATGCTGCCATGTAACCACGAAGAGGCCGACACCAGGATAGTGATTCACCTGCTTGATGCCCTGGAACATGGCTGTTCTACCTGCTTGATACGCACTGTGGATACGGATGTTGTCGTTATCCTCATCGGCAAGTTCCATGCCCTGCTCACCAAGTATCCAGCTGCAGACATCTGGGTTGCTTTTGGCACTGGCAAGAACTACACCTATGTTCATATAAACACCATCTGCCATGCTCTGGGCAAAGACAAGTCCACAGCACTTCCCATCTTCCACTGTTACACAGGCTGTGACACAACATCAGCATTCTGCAGGAAAGAGAAGAAGTCAGCATGGGTGGCGTGGAAGTCCTACCCTGAGGTCACCCAGGCCTTCAACTACATGGCAGAAAATCCATACACTTCAGTGACCATAGATGCCCAACACTTTCAGCTTCTTGAGCGTTTCACAGTCATCATGTATGATAAGACAAGTGATTTGGAATCTGTCAATGAAGCACGGCGAGAGTTGTTCTGCCAGAAGAACAAAACGATGGAACACATTCCACCAACGCAAGATTCACTGTTGCAACACGTGAAGCGAGTTGCCTACCAGTCTGGGATCAGTCTGGGATCCATCCCCATCCAGAAGGATGGGGATGGACATTGGATGACAACAACCAGGTCTGGCTTCCTGTGTGGAGCATTCTACCGATGGCGTCAAAAGCCTGCAATGAACTGGTCAAGTGCGGTTGTAAACGTGGTTGTGGTGCACGGTGCTCATGCAAGAAGGCACACTGGAATTGCACAGATCTTTGCAGTTGTCAATGTGACAGATAATTTGAATGTCAATTCACTTCATGCTCCATGTGTCTGACTGCTAACCGAGTTGAAAATTATGTAAATATGTTGCTAGAATTACCATATTTATTTGATCTTGGCACAAATAAACATCTAGTGGTATTCTCAATCGCTTTATTGCATTCCTTGACCCAGAAAATGTATATTTTGACACCAAGATTGACCTTCTAAGTGGCTTTGAAGCCGAGATATTGGCACTTATAGATATTACACGGTGGACATCTTTGAAACCCAAGATGGCCGCCTTCTGCCATCTTGATGACGTGGCTCCCCTTCCAAAATCAAACTTATGGTGATGGAGAGCATGTAGAAAAAAATTGGCGCTTTTGTCAGCCGTGTCCACATTTTTTTGTTAACCTCCCTCACTATTCTGCACTGGATGCTGCAGTATCTCTTACCGGAGGGCAGAAGTTCAAACAGTCTGTGACAGGGATGGGTGGGGTCCCTGGCTATGTTGGAGGCCTTGGTCAAGCATTTTGTGTGATATAATATCCTGAAGTTCCACGAAAGATCTTGTCAGCTGTCCTCAGCATTCTCTGCAGGGACTTCCAAGCTAAGGCACTGCAGTCTCCATACCAGATGGAGATACAGCTGGTCAGTACACTCTCTATGGTGATTGGTGCCCCTGTAGAATGTGGTGCTGAGGACATTAGCTGGGAAGGTATGCACTCCTCATCCATCACCTCCAGAAGCCAAGAGGAGATGTCGATTCATTTTCATTGCTTACCGTAATTAAGTACAAACTAAAACCAAAAACCAATACTGTTTTGCCATTCCAAGTGAAATAGTTATTTTCTAGAAATCATGATTCTTGGGTTTATAATAATAGACAAGTTTGAAAAATATTACACGTTACTGCTTTAAGAAACTACAATATGAAGTTACACTGTTACCATGACTTTGATATATAATAGGATTTTAGACCTCTTGCACAACCCGTCATGCACACATGACATTTGTACCCCCATAACATGGATTAAGTGCCATAAGGCTAACTGGCCACACCACTGCACTGTGGGCTTCAAAGTAAGTGCTTGTTCAGTACTCACTTATTAGCTGGGGGGGGGGGGGGGGGGGGGGGTTGCAGTCTGTCTGTCTGGCTGGCAGGCATACTGTACCAGCTGTTATAGACCCAAGGAACTACTCGCATCGAGGATGATGGGGAAGCTGTCAAGACAATGATGGTTTATGTTGCTGGTGGCGGTCTGTCAGGCTGCCATGAGTCATGCAGTATATCCCTAAACAGTCTGTTTTTGATTCTAAAAAGTAAAAATGTATGGTGCACTGTTCAGCTTGATGGGAGTGATGACTACATCAGATGTGAACAGTGAGAAATAAAAAAATGTATGGTTACACACTGCCACCTGGTGGATGCTGAGGGGTTGTTGCTAACTAACATGACCTGTGGTTATATTCAATGTTTGCAACCTTTTACAGAAATGTTATATTTTGTTTATAAATGTTTATTTTTACTTGCTGTAATGGTAGGCTACATTACATATAAATAAATGTGTCTGACCCACAGATCAAGGTTTAATAAGTAACCCTCAGTTCCATCATTCTCATTTTCATGTGTGTTAATAACATATATGATATACAGTATTCATAAAGTATAATGTTGAGTATTTCAATCTGAGACAACAAACCTGTTTAATGGGTTGTTTCTTCTACATGTTCCAAAGTACCAAATAATACAACAAAATTGCACATTTTAAAGGGTAGTAAACATTATGTTAAAAAGCATGTATACACACTTGGAAGAGAGAATGCCTTCAATTAAATAATTCAGCATCAGGCAATAATATGTTCCTTTATTTATAGAGCACTTATCAAAACAAAGTTACAATGAACCAA
The DNA here is from genome assembly GCF_963454915.1 of Gymnoscopelus microlampas. Lineage (NCBI taxonomy): Eukaryota > Metazoa > Chordata > Actinopteri > Myctophiformes > Myctophidae > Gymnoscopelus > Gymnoscopelus microlampas. Next base: position 26,196,791 of record NC_139944.1, on the reverse strand, counting down.
AATATGACATGTGCAAAAAGTGCAGTGTGAAATAGAAGTAAAACTTCCTGGAAAGGCTCATCGACAAAAACAATAACGCGTTTAACCACTTGAACCCTGGCCTCCCTATACTGGGAAATAGCCAATCTACAAGTTACAAATATATGTATTCCCTATTGGCAGATCACAGTTAATACAGATAGCTACACACAATCAACAGTAACACACATACGTATGTAGCATGTCATAATACAAAATAGTCAATAGACTGGGGGATATAAAAGTGTAGAAGGGAATATATGCATAAAATATTATAGTACATTCAGATTATGCATTAGCTGTGTACAATCAAATGCAATCCATATGTTATTGATTGCATTTTTGTTTTGCCTTAAGCCGTGTTTTCACTCTGGCTGTGAAGCTGGCCAAGGAACTACCACTCTTAATATGCCGGAAGTGTATTCCAATTGATAATAGCCTTAGTTTTATGAAATTGAAATCTCTCAGTCCTGGTGGAACTGGTAGTGTGTGTGATTTAATACATTCAGAGGTTGGGAGGGGGGAGGGGGTTGCTAGACCATGTAGAACATGTAGAGGCTTTTTATCCATGTTGTCTGAAGTTGAATAAAACCAACAATCATTTCGTAACACCCAATGAATCCAACGTCTGTGCTTCAGTGTTTAAAGCCTTGTTCAGACCAAACATTTTCCTCAAGGCAAAATTGTTTAAAGCCCAAAATATACTTCATCGTACGACTGTGCGGTGTGCCAAAAATAGCTGATCTACAAGCTCAGTTAGCTCACAACGTGACGCAGACGAGACATGTAGTGAGCTCATAGATCTGCTGTTTTTGGCGTGTGCCGCTGTTGTACGACGGAACATGAATTATAAGCATTACAACGTTGCGGAGAAAAGTCCCTGCGTTCTGAATGACCCCTCCAAATTCACACCATGTCCTCAACTGTTTCCCGTTTCAATCTTCTGGCTGTAGAGGTGATGGTATTCCTTTAGCACCTCTATCACTGCACTGTGGCCAAACTGCATGGCATCGTCCATTGGCATGTTGCCCCATCTGAGCAATAATCACAAGAGAGGCAGAGTGACCAAAAAAAGTTAAGTGAAGAAAGCTGGGCATGAATGAGGGCTTACGGTGTTCACATAGTGATTTATTGTTTTTCAGTCCATTCATTCATCAGTTTACAGAGGGTAATTTGATGATAGGCTTCCATAATACTGTTATGTTATTGGTATTTAAAAAAGGTTTTTGGGTCATTTTTTCACACTCTTATATTGTTATATTTCACATGAGTAGTAGCATCATGTCTTTGTTTTGTCTTATTTTCTTGTCTTTTCTGCTTAGTACTGTATGCTCTTGTTTTTTTTGTGTCTATTTACTTATACTTTATGATCTGTTTTCATTTTTTTCGTTTTTAGACACTGATACATTCTAATTGTATGTAATGTAAACGGTGAGGTTCTCCTAGGGTGTCAGCCCTCCTAGGGTGTCATACCTCACCGGCACAACAATATTCTGTCACCTTTCCTAGGAAAGAAGTATGTATATTTATACGATTCCTGTTGTGCAAATAAATTAATAAAAATAAAATAAAGAAAACATCTAATTGAATATATTCATGGTTGAATTTATTCCTGGGGCACTTGAACGTTTCTTTTGCCCCTCCACATTACAAATAATTTGGACTGAATTTGGGCTTCAAGTTTGTTACGTTATACTTCGGAATTTCTGTGACAAAAGATACCAATCAAATAATCTGACACTCATACAGTATATACAGTAAACGGGCAGAGAGGGAGAGAAATACAAGATCTGATGGACGGATGGATGGATGGATGGATAGATATGATGGAGTGAAAAAATATTAACATAAGCTGCAATTAAGAAATATGTTTTGCAAAGAGAGAGTAGATAGAGACACAAATCTTACCTATCTTCCACAAACGGATTAACTTTGCAGGTTTCGATGAGGAAACGGACTACGTCTTCATGACCTGGGAAGAAACAGATGGTAAAGCATTAAAGTTTGAGGGAGAAACATCTCATTGACAGATGTACGTAAATGATCCCCTCCAAGTCATGATCACATTCAAAATAAGAGATCCACAGAAAATTGTGCACACTCACTTGTGCAGAGTACCTATATACACAATTCATATTATTCCATAGAACCAAATCTAAATTATTATTTTAGGCAATGCGTGAGCAGCAGAACATATCTGCCTCTCAGGCAAAGTATGAATATTTACAGCATCAGTATCAGCAACTGATGAATATTGACAAATTAATACGACTTTGCCTTGAAAGCTGATTTGGAGTACTGCTCGTGCGTTTCATAAATGAGCAGGAGCAGTATTCAACTTAACGAGGTGAACTCACCCTCAGCTGCAGCAATGTGCAGCGCTGTTCGGGAGTCATAGTCCTTCAGATCCATGTCCAGTGATGAAAGGGCAAACCTGAAGAAAGAGAAGAAAAGAAAAGAAACCGCAGAGGCGGTGATTGACAGTCAAAATCCCTCAACAGAGACTTTTCAGTTAAAACTTTTAATACACGTTTGAAGGACCATGATAAATACTTTTAATGTGTTGTAAAACTGAATGTCATGAAACCTTTAAGTGGTTTAGGTGTACAGGTATAATGTTTAACCTTGATTGTTTTATGGTGTTAAGACAGAGTTATGGCATAGATGCTTTGAAGGGCTTTTAAGACAAAGAATAATCAAGCTTGTTGTAATGTAGTGTACCACTACCTTCTCATGGCTGACACATCCCCACTATAAGCGGCAAACATCAGGTTGAAGACAGCCATATTCTGTAAATAGAGGAAAAGTCACTGTTTATTAGAAGCACATTTTACTAACTTGAAAAAATAAAAAACAGGTAAATAATAAAGTGTCTCACCCTGTCATCTCCATCATGCCTGCGTGGGTCCTGCTTCTTCACAAAGTGCCTCAAGTTGTCATAGTTGTGGAAGTTGAAGTATGATACCAGCTCCTTTGGAGGCAAGAAACATGGAGAGTCAAATGGAAATATACTGTAGCACAATTAAAACCCTGTCTAACCGGAAGCCCATGGCCTTTACTCTAGCGCCACCTCTAGGCCAAACATTCCACTTGCACTCAACTCAAAATCTAATCGGCAGATTGCCATGAAACGAGCTGAGCACATTCATGCTCCCTGGAGGATGAACCATTATATTCCAGTGACCTTACCATGACTTATCCTGTATCGCCACCCTCAGGCCAAAATAAACATTTTACATTAGATATCTCATAATCTAATTTTAAAAGAATCTAAATATTCCAAGACGAGCTGGTCTTTTACATATCTGCCATAGCCAGACCAACATACAGTAGTGTCACTCTCAAGCTGTACTATAGCGACAGCATGGGACATCATCTGATCAAACAGCAAAACTTTACATTGCAACACGTTGTGAGCACAACAGCACCATGCGTATACAATGAAGTTACGTATATAGGATTTAAGTGGTTAACTGAGAACTATACCAATAATACCATACAGTAATAAAACAGCATCCATAAATGGATGTCCTATATGGAAAATGAACTCATATTAGTCCGTAAATCCTATTCTTACCTGACAGAAATGTATTCCACGAACACTGTTTCCAACTCTGTCCAGTGGAGGAGACCAGCACATCACACCCATGACATTGGGGATCACCAGCAGCACTGCCCCCGACACGCCAGACTTGGCAGGCAAACCCACCTGAGGAGATGATGGGAATGAGTGACTGTACAGTAGTTGGACAAAATGATGACAATTGTGATGATGACAATTTCAATATAGGATATTTAAAGATTTTGACATTATTTGACATTTCTTTTAAATATTAGTCTAATGACTATCATTTTTCTTGGTGCTAACAGGACGTGGCGGCAGTGGCTCAGGAGGTAGAGTGACTGCTTTGGAATCATAGGGTTTCCAGTTCGATCCCTGGCTCCTGGGCTAGTGTCAAAGTGTCCTTGAGCAAGACACTGAACCCCAACTGCTCCCAATGAGCAAGGCATGGTTTACTCCACTGTCTGTGTGTATGAATGGGTGCATGTAAAGCACTTTGGATAAACTTTGCACTACATACAGTAAATGCACCATGTACAACTTTTACAAAAGGAGATCATTCATTACACACAAATGACCCCCCCCCCCCTCTCTCTCTCTCTCACACACACACACACACACACACACACACACACACACACACACACACACACACACACACACACACACACACACACACACACACACACACACACATACACTTACATGAAAAGCCAGCTGGCCAGAGAAATCATACATTCCACATGAGTGCATGAGGCTTAGGGTGTTCCGGACGGCCTCAGAACTCAGGACGCGCTCTCCTGTGATTGGACAGATCCCTCCATTGGCCAAGGTGGCAGCCATAATGCTTCCTGACTCACAGGTGACCTCGATAGAGCAAAGCTGAGAGGAAGAGAGGGTCAGCTTGCTATCGAAATAGAAAAGCCCCTCTCATCATGACTAAATCTATAACAGCAAACAAGGCATATCATGTTGAGAAAACTTGCAGCAGTTTAAAGGTTACTTCATCATCGTTTTATGGATGTTATTTCATCCACCCGGGATGGTTTCTATTCATGATAGCATGTGTGTACCTGAAAGTAGAAGTCCAGTGAATCAATCATGTCTGCTCCCTCAGGAAAACACTGGGGAATCAAATATGAATAATCATGAAGCTGAAGTACACAAGCTGATTGATAGCTATATGTTAGTAATGCATAATGGAGTGATTCTCAATTACCTTTTTAAATGTTAACTTCCCCCAGTTTGATATGCATTAGGCCACGGACCCTCGTTTGATTGATTGACGGACAGAAATGTGCTATTTATTTAGTACTCTAACAAGTCCAGAAGTGCTGATTGATTTTTTTCAATGGGACCCCAATCTACACTATAAAATCCTCAGATAATTTAGTTTGACATTTAGGGCGTGTGAATGATGATTGGTTCACTTGTAAGCGCAAGGTACATGGTGGACCAATCAGCAAGCGGATGAGTTTCCTCACTTTCCTCACTTACTCTTTCTTACAATTTTATAGCAGGATCTCAAAATACTGTTAAAAGCCCATACAGTTAACACCAGGACAGACTAATGAAAATCTAACTATATATTTTGTATTTTTCACTGACATTTTAAACATACAGTATGTGGTTTGGATAGAACTCTAAATTAAGCATCTGTGTTGTTTTTCAGTTTTTTGACTGGGGGATAATGCTGCATCTTCTGCATTGGTTGTTAGCAAAACTGAGTTGATAAAACATGTTATGTGCCATTCATCCATGCATTATTCCACTTACTTGGGATCCAAAAGTCCCATTCCTTTTTATTCTAGACTAAAAACAAACGGGATCCGGAAGTACCCAGAAAGCCTTGAATTTATATTATGTCAACAGAGGTCTACTGGGCTGTTAGCATTATTGAAGCACACTAGCAAACCAGTCCTGACCTTCTTCTCTTTCATGTAGTATCCAATGGCAAAATTTCTGTCGCCCGTTTCTTTTTCTGACTGGAACCTGAGACCGAGAGGTACAAAATGGTCAATACTAAAACATCAATAATGCAATGGGGCAGCGAACCACTGTACAGCAGCCAGTGCTGGAAAAAGTACTCACATTTTTTACTTAAGTAAAAGTATCAATACTGCAATGTAGAAGTACTCTGTTACTCTGTTAAGTAAAAGTCTGGAATTAAACATTTACTTGGGTAAAAGTACAAAAGCAGTGTCATCAAAATGTATTTAAAGTACAGAATGCCCCATTTCACAAGTTTTCAAATGTATGAAATGTATTTAAATCTTTTGAAAATAGCAGATCTACAAGCTCACAATGCGTCGCAATGTGACGCATTGTGAGCTTGTGGATCTGCTATTTTCAAATGGCCGAAATGTATATAGGGCTGGAGTGGTTAATGTATGTTTTGTAATGATAATCAAAATCAAAATCTACAAAGTAACTAACTAAAGTTGTAGTAGAGTAAAAGTACAATATTTTCCTCAGATATGTAGTGGAGTAGAAGTAAAAGTATTGAATATTGGAAATAATCCATTAAAGTAAGTATACCTCAAAATTGTACTTAAGTACAATACTTGAATAAAAGTACTTAGTTACTTTACACTACTGACAGCAGCACAAGCTCAACTTTGTTTCACAAGAAGAAATACAGAAGGTATGAAACGTCACGTCTTTAGTGTTACTTTACAGTGTACTCACGTTGCATTGCTGAACCCCACGTACTCCTGACCTGCTATCTTTTTCACAAAGTCCATGAACTGGGGGAAAATAAATTAAAACAAGTGATGTGCATTGTAGTGTTTCTGTGCACACTGTACAGTACGTGCTTCAGTTTCATATCGTAGGGCTGTAGTGCAGTCTGTACACAGTTCAGTTTAACCCATTGAGACCTGAGGCCGATTCTAGAAATGTCTTCTAAATCCCAACAGTATTCTGAAAAAACGTATGTTTCTATGTCACTGGTGCTCAAACTTTTTCATGTCAAGGACCCCCAAAATTATATGTATTTGGCCGCGGACCCCCATCTCAAAATGTTTTGTTCCAGGGACCCCCAGAAGCAAAGAATAGTTAAAAATGTTCGCTTTAAACAAAATGCATTCAAAGATTTGCAGACATTTTCACAATTTTTCAAAAATAGCAGCTCTATAAGCTCATAGCGGGGAACTCGGTGCTGCACTATGAGCTTGTATATCTGCTAATGCTTTTTAGCTCAAATCAAAAAGTGACACAGATGCGTTCCAGGTGCAGTGTGTACATGATTCAGTTTCATATTGTAGGGCTCTGCAGTGTGTACATGATTCAGTTTCATATTGTAGGGCTGTAGTGCAGTGTGTACATGATTCAGTTTCATATATTGTAGGGCTCTAATGCAGTGTGTAGTGTACATGATTCAGTTTCATAATGTAGGGCTGTATGTACATGATTCAGTTTCATATTGTAGGCCTGTAGTGCAGTGTGTACATGATTCAGTTTCATAATGTAGGGCTGTAGTGCAGTGTGTAGGGCTGTAGTGCAGTATGTGTACACAGTTCAGTTTCATATTGTGGGGCTGTTGTATAATGTGTACATGCTTCAGTTTCATATCGTCACCGTCGGGCAGAAACCTCGTATATATTTCAACATTTAATGTTCTTTTCGTAAATTAATGACCTACTTTGCCCTGATGATATTGTCGCACAAAAGTAGCCATCTGCAATCTTGCGTTGCATTGCTATAATGTTATTTTGAAAGTGACAGTGGTGAAGACTGTTTTATAAATATTGAACCAATGAAAAGTATTAACAAGAGCTTGTGACTATATAATAACTACATTGGACATAATTGTAACACAGGTAATTTTTTCTCAGTTCCTGAAAAGTTTCAATTTTGGAGATACAAGGTTTCCACCCGACAGCGACAATAATAGGCTGGTGTGCAGTGTCAGCATACAAATACAGTTGAACAGTGCACAATACTTACATAGTCAAACTTCTCTGCCTTGTTGGAGCCAGTCTAATGATAAGGTGTGAGAGACAGAGCAAGCGCTTATTATAAAATATTTACACAATACATAAAATGTGACCCTAATTACTGTGTGCATTAAATAAGACTGCCACAGCATTGTACTAAACGATTATACATTTCTGTGTTGATTACATAACGTGTTACTGGCTGATACAGCCGATATGAAAGACAGGATGCCCTCATAAAACTTGAGCTCATGCTGCCTCATAAAGATCATAGCCACCTTTTAATAGACTCACAGTATACAGTTTAGGCATGTAGCAGACACTCTTATCCAGAGTGACAAGTGCAAATCAGATATCAGATTAAGCAGAGTAAGCATGAACCCTAGTCAACAATGGTAACATAAGTGTGAGTGCAAAGACATTAAGACAACAATGTAGCGCTTCAAAGAATCTAAACAACAAACCTAGCATCTGTCTAAACAATATGTCATCTAATAACATTCTTAACATTTGTGGTTAAGCAAGACACATTTTTATAATGGATAATGTGGAGTCCTGACTCACTCTAGCTGCAAGCTGTTGGACAATGTCACAATCACTAATGATACGGTAATGCTGCTGAATATTCTGTTTTTATCCTCTTTTTCATTGTCGTGAAGCACTTTGCGCGGTTGGCTGGAAAAATACTATACAAATAAAGGTATGATTATCATAAGAGCAAGGTTTGACTTCTTGTAATGTATCAAATTTGTGAACAGGAATCTTAACATCCATATTCATGTCAATATGTGGTTAGAATATTATTTAACTTCTATACAGGAAGAGGGTTTCAGAGAATGATGTAACAATTGGAGTAATATTACACAATATAGACTGGCTGAAATATTACTTTTTACTATGGCGTGGCTCTGAAAGAGGCTAGCCGTCTGTGAGAGGTTAGAATAGAAAAGAATAGAATATAATAGTGTGTCTGGACCTAATCTCACAAACCGCTGGAAGTCAATAGGACTCTGATCAGGCTCACACTTGAAGTCCGAGATCCACTTTGGAGACACTCCATAAATCTTTGTATCTACTGTACTGTATATTAGCCCCATATCTTTTTTACCGACAAAGTATTTGATCATTGTACTATACTGTCCTGTAAGATAAGTTTGCTCCTATCTGTCGTTTTTTTTTCGCCTTCTCATGCCACATTCACGCACACACACACACACACACACACACACACACACACACACACACACACACACACACACACACACACACACACACACACACACACACACACACACACACACACACACACACACACACGGTCTTCTCTCCTTCATGCCCCCACAGACCCCCCTCCCGCCCACATGGTGATAGTAAATCAGACATGGGTGTTGGTGATGAAGGAACACATGTGACACGTGACCACACCCCCACTACTTCCATCATTCCAAGGACGTTTTCCTACATGTGGTGGACACCAAGGTGCCAACATGACGCACAGTGTTGATTTAACTACCCATGTAGTACGTTGAAATTGTACGAATGTATTTATTATTGTTTTAGTTTTTCTGTATGTCTCTGCGATCCCCTTATCCTTTTGTCAGATATGTACAGTAAAAAGATAGCAATCAATCAACCAATCAATTAAACCATGAGCCACATAAAATGTGTTACGGGAATTCCTGTACAACTGGCGCTTGGTGTAAAATTATGTATTCAATAAAAACAACAAACTTTATTTGTATACTGTTACTGTAGCACTTTCCAAAAACAGTGTTACAAAGAGCTCAAGAAAATTATAACTAGGAGGGTTAGGCATTAAAACAGCTTTGTAAAGTGTGTTTTAAGAAGAGATTTAAAACAATGCACAGACTCAGCGAGCCTTATCTCCTTATAGGCAGGGCATTCCAAAGTGTCGGAGGGGGAGCTCTGACTGCAGAAGTCCCATTTCCCTTTGTTTTTAACCGACACTTTGGAATGACCAACAGTGCTTTGCCTGAGTATCTCAGGGTACAGGCTTGCTCATATTGGTCAGAAAGAAGTCTGAAATATAATTCAGAGCAAGACCAGACCTGGCCTTGTTTATAAAAAAAGATTGGCAGCCAGTGTAAGGATGCTAAAATAGGTGAAATGTGGTCAACTTTGTTGGAGCCACTTAAAAGCCGAGCTACAGCGTTCTGGACCAACTGTAGACGGTGAATAGACTTTTTGGAAAGACAGGAATTGAGTAGTCAAGGCACAATTAAATAAAATCATGAATGACTTTCGTCAAGTCGGAGATGGACAGAATGGATTGATTTTGGCAATATTTCTGAGGTGATAGAAGACAGAATGACCATCTTGACTCCACCTGTGTCCTGTTGTGCCCCGGCCAATCCCTGTGTTGATTTGTCTTCACCTGTGCCTAGTTAGTCTTTGTGTATTTATACCTCCCTGAGTTACTATCCCTTGTTAATTTATAGTTGATGTCACACTATGTACCTGGCACATTGTGTTCCAGTCCTTGTGTTCTCTGCTGTTTGCCAGTTTTTCTATGTGTATTAATAAGTCTTTGTTGTCTATTTAATAAATCTACATTGAACTTAAAGGAGGAGTTCACCCAAAAAATGACTTATTTTCTATCAATTGCACACCCTATGAAGCCTTGATTCCGTGGATTCTTTTTTGTTTTTGTCGCATTCCTAAGCTAATAATTTGATTCCCGTCTCCTACCGGCTAATGTATCCGGTAGGAGACACAAAGTAGATTATTTGTGTCTCCTACCGGAAATACACACGGCCATCAAATTATTGTCTTAGGAATACCACAAAAACAAAAACAAATCCATGAAATCAAGGCTTCATGGGGTGTGCAATTGATAGAAAATAAGTCATTTTTTGGGTGAACTCCTCCTTTAATCAGCCTGTCTGCGTTGTTCTGCCCTTGGGTCCAACATTCCTGTCTCACATTGTGACATTTACATGTCGTTCGAGACTGAGGTCATGATCAAAGGTGATGCAGGGTGCTGGCAGTGGGTTTTAAAAGAATAGCTAATAAGCCTTATATGCCTTTATTAGCACATGCATTCCATACATTCCATAGGGTTAGACCACACATGGACAAATGACCATCAACCTGCAACGGGCATTGTCCCGCTTGAGTAAAAGATTAACTGTTTCTAAAATATTTAAGGTGTTGTTAATTTTTAATTTTAGTTATAGAGGGCAATTACAATGTATTAAGGCATATAAGGCTTATTAGCCAGGGATTCTTTTAAGTTAGAAGATAGTGGACCATGTTATTTTCTAACTGGGCTCTCCCATGGGGCATCTGGCTTAATTATGATGCTCAGCTGTGTTTCTATTACAGAGCCTGTGTTTCTATTACAGAGTTGGTATTCAAGACACACAATTTGCTCCAAAGGAGAATGTGTGTGAGTGTCTATGCTGAGCATGTTTAAGTGACCCCAAAAAACATTTGAACTTCTGTGTCATCGTGAATGATGTCATTTGTCATTTGTGTACAGAAGGCTGCACGTGTGTGTTTACCTTGATAAGAGAACTGATCACTATGGCTCCTGCATTTACCATTGGGTTGTGGGGTTTGTCTAGAAGAAAGAAAATGTGCCAATTGATATAAATAATTCAATATGGAGACCAAAGTGGTCTCTACAGCACAAGTTATAAACATGTGCTGCAGAACTTAATCTACGAATATCTGTATATGTTACTGACAGAGGTAATTACTAAATATGGATAAAACACATTACATTAGCCCATCATAGCCATCTTAAACTGAGAATTCAGGCACAATAAATTCTCCTTCCAGTTTAAAACCTGAAGCATTAATTCATTTTAACCACTTTTATTTGTTAATCTTTTTTGTATTCTGACACCCTTGATTGTACTACCTACTCAATCTTCACCAACCATATCTGCATGTGTACCAAATATGTTAAATAAAAAAAAAGAATTAAAAAAAAATCTTAAGCATTGTTAATAAGGCAAAAAGAATCCCAAAAACATAAGTTTTCATAAACTCTTCACCACTCAAGACAAGACTACAGTCCAAGTGATGAGACCTTACCCACCATCTTCATCAAGTGAGAGCTTGTTGAACTTGAGGCCACTGGGCTCCATGCCCACATAGCGGTGAACCTTCTCCGTCCCAGACTCATGTACGGCGAGGGCATACTCCAGAGGCTTCACGCAGGACTGCAGGCAGAATGGAAGCTTGGTGTCCCCTACTGAATGCCTGGAGAAGAATACAATGCAACTCAAAGCCCAACACACAAACCCCATTAAGACTTCATATACCTTCAGATTATTTAAAAAAGAAAGCAATTAGTGGGCAGATCACACTTACATGTGTCACTTGCACTCAAGTGATCACTTGAGTGCAAGTGTGAAATTGTGTAAATAATAGGACTACAAGAAGAGATGCATGGAGGAGATGATGTTTTTATCATGAGGACTAGATCAACTGGATGAGGATGATTTGAGGAATAGTGCAGCTGCCAAACAGCTTTGGTATCTTCAAGAAACATTCTAAGCAAGCAAGAGTGTCATTTGCAGCAGCACATCAAATTCAACTAAATAACTTTAAAAAGTTGTTAAGACATAGCAGAGGATGCTGTTCACCTTACCTTTGACCATCCACTGTACATAGCGACACACCCCACAGGTCTGGGCTGAACTTAGCAAGGTGGGGGATATAGTTTGCTACCTTCAGTAACGGGAGAACAGAAACAACATCCCATTTGTCTCACATTCTAGACTACATGCCAGAGCTACAGATACAAAGAAAACAATCAAGATTAATGAAATGTTACTTCTTTGTCAAAATCCCTTACTATTTGCTAAATTAAAATGTTTGACATGATGGTTTGGATGATTCATTTTTATTTTTTATCATTGATGAAACAATGTGTGTATGCTGGCTGGCTGAAATGATTGTAAATCAGTCCATACCACTGTGTAGCAGAGGATTATTCTAAAATGGCAGTGGCTCTACATAAAATGTGCCGTGCAGGTGAATCACAACTTTAATAGACATTCTATGTATTTTCTTTTAATCATCTTTTCAAACTTTTCAAAATGTGGAAATTAACAAATATATTTTCATAGAGGAACAAACAAAAGATAATGCCTAATGTATGCTCTGTTTGTAACAACGTGTTGTGCGCCTAAAATAGCAGACCTACAAGCTCACACTGGGTAGCATCTGCAACGCGTTGTGAGCTTGTAGGTCAGCTATTTATGAATTGGACTTAAAGCTTACCTGACCATTGGTTTTCTTTGCCACGGTGTCATAAATCTCATTTATCTTTCGTGCAAAAGCGTCAAACTCAGGGATGATGAATTTCTTCCTAAAAGCTTGGATCAGCAGAACAATGTTTCCACCAACACATCTGGTAATGGGACAAATAGAACACAAACCTAAGGAACACTTTTGAAAATGGAACAGTCATTAGTGTTTAACAAAGACTTTGTCACTATTGACAATTGTACCCTCTTTTATTAGTACCCAGCCATCATTTGGCCTGGCTGAGGGGGTGAGAAAAGGCCTGAGACTGCACTGACCAGTCAACAAGCCATATCTTCCCATGGGATATTATGGCTGTTGACAAATCAGCCCAAGCTAAAGTGTCACGAGTACGCTGAATTAAAACAGCATGTGACCTCACTACTGAAGGAACTCACCACATCAAACATGGACAAAACTCAAGCCACCAAATGTGGTTGCCTACGAGCTCACAAGATCGTGACGCATTGTGAGCTTGTAGATCTTCTATATCTTTTGCTATCATAAAATGTCCATTTAAAAAAAAACAACACACAATTAATTGAATTTTACATTTTCAATTTCAAATGTTATGACATGCCCAAATAATTAGATACACTAAATGAGATTAGCAAGTGGTTAAAACTATTGTTTAGTGTATAGAATTTGCCTCCATATTGGGAAATGAGTGTACTGTTATGAGAATTCATAACTTTTTGTATAGCTGTATGTATTCAATTGTGATAATAATGTGTGGTTGTCACAACATCCCCATGGCAAACATGGACTTCTCTCACGGCACACGGTTTGGGAACCACTGCGTATAATCTACAGTATGTACTTTTATTTGGACCTCGGTTCGGCAAACATCACCAGATGCAGTTACCCAAAAAGGCAGATCAAATGAGTGTGCCTGCATTAGCATTAGATTAGCATTCTTTCACGGTTGAGCTTAATTTCATTTTGCTCAGCAGCTCCTTCTAAACACTAGTAATTTAGAGGGAAAACACAGCAAACAAGTAGGGCAGAGGTAGTCACATATTCATGCAGCGAGTGCACATGGGTATGCACGTTTGTCACTGTGTGTGTGTGTGTGTGTGTGTGTGTGTGTGTGTGTGTGTGTGTGTGTGTGTGTGTGTGTGTGTGTGTGTGTGTGTGTGTGTGTGTGTGTGTGTGTGTGTGAGACAGTGTTTTTCCCATGTGTCAGTGACAAGGAACAGCTGCCAGCAGTCTGACAGAGGGTCCATGGCCCTGACAGCTAGAAAGCTTCAGACGCTCGCGTGAAGAAACACGATACCCAGTGTTTGTAATGGCTGTAGTCAAACTGGAGGCATCAAGTGGGCTTTCAGAGCTTGGTTCTATGTTTGTGTGTTGACGCGAGGCACAGACTACCAAAACAATGGCATCCCAAACTATGACAAGCAAAGCGTCCCATTCTACATTCTTAAGAAATAGATGGTCTACACATATTCTGAAAAATATTAGGTTTGTCTGTGAAACTATCAAAACCAGTAGTGCTCTGTCCTTCTTTGTGGTACGTACTAGCAGTGACTTTAAATATTGGCAAAAATAGTAGAACAATATACAAAAGTACCCTATTCTATATGATGGCAAACTAGCCAAATATAAAGATAGAGACCCTTTGATGCTTCAAATTATCCCACCTTTGATGTGAACAAGTGGCCTCAAATGACACATCATTGATGCTTTCTATCCGTCAGAGCCTGGCTTACATGTATATGTTTATTAAAGTATCCCCATTAAAACACATGGATGTACCATGCTGCCCTGAACATGCTAAATACAATACAGACATGCAGGAAAGGACAAGACATATTAAAATATAACGATGTGACAGAAAATTAAATGACAGTCTCAGAGACGATAGAAAAGGCAACAATGATGTGACAGAGACAATAGAAAAGGCAACAAAAATATGACGCAGACAATAGAAAAGGTAACAATGTGACACCGACAATAGAAAAGGCAACAACAATGTGACACAGACAATAGAAAAGGCAACAACAATGTGACACAGTCACAGACAATAGAAAAGCTAACAACAGGAAATGCAATAAACAGAGTGTGTCTATACTGTACACATACAGTACAAGTACAACAAATCCTCTGTTAATGTGGAATGTGGGTAGGTCAGACTATAAATAACCCATGATGCCTTGCAACTGACAGCAATCTGGGTATGAAGGCTGAGTGTGGTGATGCAGTAAACATTTTGAAAAGTGAGTGAGACACAGAGTGCTATTTCTTGACAATGTGAAGTTTTATGTGATCAAAGCACAGTAACAATACAGTGGCAGTTCCTTGGGTCTGGGCCTGCTGAGAGACACTGCGGGATACAGCCTACAGCAGATGTCAGAACTGCTTGTTTTATGGGGAGAAAAAGCAACAACATAGAGTGGGATTTGATATGTGAAGAAAGTCTCCCCCTGGCACAGCCAACTACTGCTAATGCTCTGAACATGTCCTCTTGCCCTCTGAACAGCGACATCAGATACTTGGCAACATCACCTGCCAATCCTTTCAAACTTGTACCTACTGCACAGTGCACACTGACATAGTGATTATTAAGCAAGAGTACTTTTTGCCATGAACCTCTTTGCTGACCACTGTGCTAGGCCTCTGTTCTAGTATTAATGAGAATGATCGTCTAATATTTCATCTAATAATTTTTAATAGCAATCAAAATCGTGTTTCTGTACCAGTGGCTTGCTGCAATTCACAGTTGACCAAAGCACTAGGCCCCATTCTGTTTTCGTTCTACACTTTGCCGAGAATAGCCAATCTAGCCGGTCACAGCACGTCACTTTGCGTCACGTTGTGAGCTTGTAGATCGGCTATTTTCGCTGAATGTTCACCTCTAAATGTTCACCTCTAAATAATAGGGATGCTAGATTTCATTAAGCCTAATTTATACTTCGCCAAACGAAGGGGCAGACACCAAGACCATGAAGATGACCTGGAGCCAGCTGTAGAGAACAGCTCAAGAGTCAAGACAGAGATGCCTGGAGATCACTTGCTGACAACAACCTATGCCCCAGAAGGGGTAGTAGGCGTAAGTAAGTAACACGAAGTATCACATCCCTGTAAACGATATGATGCAATACATTTCTGCCGTATACAGTAACACTATTCAGCTTATCCAGGCTGTTTTGCAATGAGTGAGCACGTCAGTGCTCAGCTGTTAGGGCTACTGACCCCGTGCCAGTGGGCCACTCACCTGTGAAAGAGGTCACGGTCCATCATCAAGTCACCAGGGGAATCCCTGACAGCCTGTCGCATTCTCTCCATGCAGTCCTTCAGACGAGGGTCTGACGGATGGAGGCCTGTTTTCCTCAGGGCCTGTATTGAGGGTTGGACCATGTGATGTGCAGCATGTACTTGGATTGTAGAATGACATATTTACAATAATATGTTGACTTTTTACATGTCTTGCCTTGTGTTTTTTTTTTAATCAATTGTAGACAGGGTCAATTTTCAGAGAAGCATAACCCCGAAGGCATTTCGTGTTTATTTTTGGTATACAACATTTCTAGGGGTATTAAGGGGTGCTGAATCCAAATCTGCTGTATACCCAGCGCAAAAATGTCAATTAAGGCCTCAAAATTGAGAAATTCAACATGGCCGCCAGCGCCAGGACCTCTTTCCAAAAAAACAGGTGCTAAACCCACATTCTTTATTCTACTGACATGAAACTTTGCACAGAACATCTGCACTTATGGGGGAAGAAAGTAGGAATATAGCTGGGGTGCAACCATGAGAGTAACAGGGTGTTTTTGACTGTCTAACTGTAATCTTTGTATAGGCGAGGATACAAAAATGACATTTCTTCAGTGTTTGCAGGAATACTACAGCAATTTGGTAATAACTGTACAGTGTTGGACACCAACATTGGAATCCCCCAAGTCTTAGCTTTCTTCAGGTACCAAGTTTATGCCAGTAGCCCTTATAAGTCTGGATATATAAGCATTTTAGTGTAAGCATGCTGTTTTATAGTAGGGTCCGAAAGTGAGGTTCTGTGACCATCCTTTGGCAAGTATGTTTTTACGATTGATTTGACCTCTATGGACCCTTTAGAAAAGATTTAGCCCCCAGGTCCCTCCCAAAAATCCCGGCATTTTTTGCTAGACAGCCAAATTCAAAATGGCGCCCGGCGCCATCTCTAAAAATTAACTTTTGATCTGGATGACCTAGAATCATGTATGAAGGCACTTTTCCATACAAGTCAACCATGAGGATTCCAAATCTGACACAATTTTAATTGTCAGACCTCGTTTTGACTCCGAAATTCAAGATGGCCGACATTCAGTACAGTAAAAACTTATACCCAGGGGGCAATGAACCAGATGGGCTAGAAATAAAAACTTGGTGTCTATTTCATGGTTTCAGAGCATGAGAAACTCAATGGAATACTTATCTTTATGATTGGGTGTGTCGGGACCTTTAATTTGCATATTTCCAAGATGGACGCCACGCGAAAATGAGTTTTACTATGACTTTTACAGTGACAGCTTACTGTTATGGCAAAAAGTCTGCTTTTTAAGCAATATGAACACATTTGGTCAGTTTGCGCTTTAATTTATATGTTGTCAATATGGCTGCAGTCATAAATAATGTATGGTATTACATTTTCCATTTATTGTCTCCGCCAGGCCGATAGGCATGGCGAGAGAGTATGTTTTACCCTCCGTCCGTCCGTCCGTCCGTGTGTCCGTCCGTCCGTCCGTCCGTCCTTCTGTCTGTGACCAGCTAATCTCCGCCACCGTCGGCCCGATCGCTGTGAAACTGCACACACACGCTCCCTGGATGCCACAGCAGAACCTCTGCCCCAAATTTTTCAGATCAGCCAGTCATAGCGCCACCATGAGGCCGACTTTTGCAAAACACATTTTTTAATGTTACTCCTACAGATTTTCTCCAAATAACACACAAATCGGTACACAGTATCTCTATAGCCATGTGATCAACATGGATCTGTCCGATTTTCCATATTCCATCCTGATTGGCTAAGATTGGCTTCCAAAGTTAGTAGGATTGGTTTATTTTGAACAAAATGCCTCAAATCATGAACGCAACATGCACTTTCCGTGCAATTTTCCACGTACATTCCCACTTGGCCCAGGAAGAATTGTCACTTGAAAACTTTCAAATCAGCCTCATGGTGGCGCTATAACAGGCCGATTCACGTTTTTAGCTATAACTGCACCGATCTGCGTGCAACTTTGCATGCACACTCCTTATATTAGAGGCCAAGGAAAAGCCTTTGCCGTGCATTTTTCACATATGCCTTTTAGAGCGCCACCAGGAGGCTGAGATTTGAAAAACACATTTTTTGCTCTTACTCCTTCAGATTCTGTTCAAAAATCACGCAAATCGGTACACAGTCTCTCTATAGTCATGTGATCAAGATGGATGTGTCCGATACTTCATATTCTATCCTACTTGGCTAACATTGGCTTCTAAAGTTTGCAGGATTGGTCCGTTTTTAACAAAATTCCTCAAATCATGAACGCAGTGTGCGATTTCTGTGAAATTGTTCACGCACATTCCCACTAGGCCGAGGAAGAAATGCCACCCTTTTCACATTGGCCTGTTATAGCGCCACCAGCTGGTCTAATTTAGCAAACCACATTTTTGGAACAAAATGCCTCAACTCATGAATGCAGTGTCCGATTGCCGTGCAAGGCCTAAGAAGAAATGCCCTTTTCACATTGGCCTATTATAGCGCCACCAGGAGGCCATAATAACCTAGCTGACCTGGCGGAGACTTGTGCTCCGAGGAGCACTTTTTCTAGTTGATTTATAGATCTATAGTTGTGGGGATGATTGCAGAGAAAAATCAGAGAAAAAACCCACAATGTACCTTATGTATCATTTTAATAAACTAAATACAATATAAACAGACACATGCACACTCCAAGACTTGCCAAAAACTTCAACTTTAGGGCTATACAAATTAACATAGTGGTATGCATTCAAGTAACATAACAAAAGATAGACTACTTAGTGACAAATAGAGTAAAAGCGGAGTTGAGGTTGCCTACAAAAGGTTCATTTTGACCTCTATGGTTCAGTCTTGCCTGCTTCTAAAGCCAATGATACTATGGTACAATGCTATTCACTGTCACTGTTGTCATGTTGCACTGATCCTGCTGCATCGTGTCTCCAGTCCCTGGCAACGGCATCCTAAGTAGAATGGAATTGCCTTCTTTGCACGGGAACAGTTTTTCTGGCAGCCTTTGATACAGCTGCATGATATTGCCTTGTTCATTGACACAGGCCAGGCTGGCTCGGTAGATGCAAGGGGGACTGCATTGCTAGCACTGAGAGAACATCCATACTCTGTGAAAGAAGGAATATCCGGCTTGGCGATATGTGCACATTTATCTATTATGGTTGCTAGAACAGCTCTTCTCAGGTGCAGGTCAAAGGAATTATCTGTCGGGGGCAGCAGCTTTAAGAGGGTTGATCTATTATTGAGGAACTTGTACACTCTAAGCTTACTCAGGTCAAAATCCTCCTGGTGGTCCGCTTTGGATGTATATACAGCAATTGTGAGGTCTCGTGCCTGATTGATGGACGTCATCTGAGAGGGAATCATAAGAGTTTTCACCAAACTCCTCAAGTGCAGAGATCCAGACGCATGATGGCCTTGAACCATGCCTTCTTCCCAGTGAAGAAGGGATAGCCGGTGGTACAGTATCTCTGCCACTTAAACTATGGATAAAGGGCAGGGCACGACACTGTGCGAGACCCAGTGCTGATACCATTTGATGGATAGGAAGGTATGAATTTTGCTCTGTTCTCACCCACAGCTCTGGAAGGCATTGGAGATGGGTTGCTGCATAGTAAAGGCACATGATGATGATGTCTGTGTCATTGGCATGGATGACAGCGCCGCCCATGGCTGCTGTGGTGTTGGGGAGTGTTGTTTCTGTCTGTTGTAAACTGTGCTCCGCTGTACCAAATGAAATTCCTAACATGTTCACATGTCATGGCAATAAAGTCTTCTGATTCTGATTCTGACAACTCTGTCAACTTTGTCATTCTGGACACTGTACAGGGTGTGGAGTATTATTCTTGTATCAGCCTCCTGTTGTGTGGATTCTAGTGCAGGGACATCTTCAATAGACCCCTCCTTGATCACCACACTCCTTGTCTCTTCTTTAAACCCCCCACCCAGGTAAAGATGTGTTGGACCAAGGGCCGACTTAAGTTTCTCATTTTCACACCATTCGTCACAGAGGAAACTCAATAGGTTTGCCTTGTTAGCTGACACAGCAAAAAACTCCTGAGGATCTGGAGCTGTGTAATGCATACTGACTTCATATTCTTTGGTAGGTTTTGGTCAAGCATATCTGTGTTCTTGCTCAGCTGTCTTAAGACTAGGTCCACAGTACCGGTCAAAACAGAAGTGAATGATCTCTGTGCCAGCAGGCACATCATTCAACAGCAGACGTTGGTATCGTTCAGCGATTGTTCCAAATGCTTCACCTTTCAGGAACGACCAATGGCGCATGGCATACATGGCATCAATAACTACTGCTGTTTTTCTGTCTTCTGTAGGCAGGTCAGGGATACATGCAACTTTGGTCTCCTCTTTCAGGACCTTCACAAGGCTTGCCTTGGTACCTGTTCTCATCCTGCCATCTTCCTGGAAGAGGGAAGGGGGGAAGTCACTGCACTCGTGGTTGCCTATAAAGTCAACAAGGTTGAGTTCTCCACCACTGGCTATGATTAGGGTCATGCGCAGGAGGGCAGTAATTTCATTGCTCTTGCCAGGTGCTGAGGTTTTCCCCTTAGATTGTTTAGATTTTGTGTTTTGAGTGTAGAAAGTGTTAAGCTTCATTATTCTTGTCTTCTTCTGTTCACTGGACAGTGACTCACACAGTGCCTTCAGACCCAGTTCTTTCACACTCATCAAGTCGTCCTTGACTGTGGATGTGGAATCAGCACACTGTCCTGTAGATATGTTGATCATGGATGATGTGCTCACTGTAAATGGGTTAGTCTCCACTGCTGCCTTGACTACCATCTCTGCATCCCGGATTACACGACTCCGACCAGACTCATGGTGTGGGTCTGCCATATTGACAACATATAAATTAAAGCTCAAACTGACCAAATGTGTTCATATTACTTAAAAAGCAGACTTTTTGCCATAACAGTCAGCTGTCACTGTAAAAGTCAAAGTAAAACTCATTTTTGCGTGGCGTCCATCTTGGAAATATGCAAATTAAAGGTCCAGACACACCCAATCATAAAGATAAGTATTCCATTGAGTTTCTCATGCTCTGAAACCATGAAATAGACACCAAGTTTTTATTTCTAGCCCATCTGGTTCATTGCCCCCTGGGTATAAGTTTTTACTGTACTGAATGTCGGCCATCTTGAATTTCGGAGTCAAAACGAGGTCTGACAATTAAAATTGTGTCAGATTTGGAATCCTCATGGTTGACTTGTATGGAAAAGTGCCTTCATACATGATTCTAGGTCATCCAGATCAAAAGTTCATTTTTAGAGATGGCGCCGGGCGCCATTTTGAATTTGGCTGTCTAGCAAAAAATGCCGGGATTTTTGGGAGGGACCTGGGGGCTAAATCTTTTCTAAAGGGTCCATAGAGGTCAAATCAATCGTAAAAACATACTTGCCAAAGGATGGTCATAGAACCTCACTTTCGGACCCTACTATAAAACAGCATGCTTACACTAAAATGCTTATATATCCAGACTTATAAGGGCTACTGGCATAAACTTGGTACCTGAAGAAAGCTAAGACTTGGGGGATTCCAATGTTGGTGTCCAACACTGTACAGTTATTACCAAATTGCTGTAGTATTCCTGCAAACACTGAAGAAATGTCATTTTTGTATCCTCGCCTATACAAAGATTACAGTTAGACAGTCAAAAACACCCTGTTACTCTCATGGTTGCACCCCAGCTATATTCCTACTTTCTTCCCCCATAAGTGCAGATGTTCTGTGCAAAGTTTCATGTCAGTAGAATAAAGAATGTGGGTTTAGCACCTGTTTTTTTGGAAAGAGATCCTGGCGCTGGCGGCCATGTTGAATTTCTCAATTTTGAGGCCTTAATTGACATTTTTGCGCTGGGTATACAGCAGATTTGGATTCAGCACCCCTTAATACCCCTAGAAATGTTGTATACCAAAAATAAACACGAAATGCCTTCAGCATTTTATACAAGCACATTTTCTGAAATTCTGCCTAGTCTATTGGCTGAAATGAACAACTCACTCAATGACCAAAAGTTAACATCATATCTAGTGCTCAGCTACTTCAGTTACACTTTTAAGTTTTTATCCCTATGACAGAAAGTGTACAGGTATTACATACAGACATTCAGAATCAGACTTTGAATTATCAGAATTATGATTACGCTTATTCACAGGTAGTCTACAGTATGTTTGCACGATCATATCCACATGTAGCCAACGAAGAATTCTCGATGAGTTTGGTGCATTACACATAGACATTTGGATCTCAAATGTCAACTGGGTCCGGCAACGCCAGAGATTAAATATAGCTTGCAGGCTACTCCACTAAATATAGTGTGGTGAAGGTTTGCATGGAGATTTCATAACTTGACCTCCTCAGGGAATGTGCAGACTATCCTACTTCTAAAGGAACAGTATGACCCCACTGTGTGAGAGAGAATGAGTACACATAGAAAACGGGCATCCTACGGACTTTGCTACTCACTGAGATAAAATTAGAGATAGGGACTTGGTCCCTTCCCTCTGTGATGGTGTAGAAAAGCATGTCCTCTGTTCCAGAGCAAAGCGACTTTGAGCGCACACACCTGTTAAATTGAATAATAGCATTACATTATCTTATTTTTTCTCTTTTTTGTTTCTCAAAATGAAAGTACCGGTATTCTTTCTGTAGTTTGTTATGTGTTAATTTGACATGAGCTGCATCAGCAGACAGCATGGGCTGTTACTGGCCCATATGATCAGCTAGGCAAGACACACTTTGTGTTCTAGCAAGCCATCATCATTGATTGACAATTGATTGATTGATTTTTAATCTAACCTATTATTAGACTAAAGCCTGTAGTAGGCCTACACATTATGCATCATTGGAATCACAACCTGCACTAATTATCTAGCCTGGAAACCAGACAATTATCCGGTCTACAAATTCAGGTGTGTAGGTTAGCCTATAAAAGGTAAAACATAACAACAACTTACATTTTGAGATGAAAGTGTTCCATACGTTTGAGAGGATACCGGTGCCCCATCATTGATTTTGTTTGTTGACAAGGTAGGCCTATTATAGTGCTGTGACTGAAGAGTCTCTTGGTGGCATCTTTGAGAAATAATTCCACCACAGCAGGCTGTGCCACACTCAAAGCTTTCAAACAATGCATGGCTGAACTCAGTCAGCTTCACAAATTATATCCTTTTTAAGGTTAATCCAATCCTGCTCCTTTCTTCTCAGTAAATTACTACTATGAGTATCTTCACTGCCAACTGTTGTTGATATCTTTCTGTAACAAGCACGTTGCCGGTAGCATCCGCCTGATTGGTGGACACAATTAGCCTGGTAAACCCTCCCTCCGGAAATCTCATTTCCATTTGTGGAAATGAGATTTCCGGAGGGAGGGTTTACCAGGCTAGGACACAATAGCCAATCAGAAAATTGGAATGCAGAGTGACCCTTTTCACGTAGCTTACACGTGTTAGAATGATACAATGGCTATAGATAGGCCTACATTTGTTATTGTCTCTCAAAACGCATTTGACAACTAAGCATATTCATAAAACGAAATGTTTATTTAGCGCAATAAAACGGTGAACATAGTGATTGCAGTGGATGAGGGTCAGGTGCCTGACAAACATCTTTAGCACCACCTTGTGAAAATGTCAGTGAGTTGCTACAGTCAAGTTTAGACCTATACATGTCCCTCGACTCCCTCCCGAAGTATTTTCTTATTAACCATACACATTTCACTTTTGCACAACATGTGTCTTGTTGTCTGATATTGTATGACAGCTGCATATGAAGTTGTGGTATTTGACCTCAGTTGCAGTGCTGTGCTGGTAACCTATAGTAAATTGAAGCTATACTTCAGTTTGGTCAGATGCTGATGTAACCGTGTCTCAGTTTCACACCACAAGGACAGTTGCTGTGTCCATTCCTAAAGAATGAATCAGTTAATTTGTTAGACACACACAGACACGCACAGTTGCGCACACACACTCTGTCTATTGACTTTCTTCCATACCTGGGCCTTAACCCAACCTTATGAAGCAATCAACTGTTTCATAATCATGTCCAACTAACATTTGTCCTCAAATGTGGCCTATGTGTCAGGAATCCACACACATGTTTCAATGTTTTCTCTAGTTATTTGTGTCCATTAAGCGCATTGGCATCTTACAAACACAGATTTTCCTTAAGATCTTCTTTATTTTGCCGTTAATGTTTAAGAACATTTTTCCAAATTACAGAACATAAATAATAAGGTCAAAAGGCCAAACATGGTCATGTTAACAAACATGATAGTTCAAATATACAGGATCCCAAAATTTTCTCTCATGTTGCCAAATTCAAACAAACATTTACAAACAACAATATTTTAGATGTTATTATGTCAGATACAGCTGCAAGATTCAGTCTATTCTGTGGTAAAAGCAGACAAGTAGCAAGTATTTAGGCAAAAGGGGCAAATTTCTTAAGTATAAACTGAAACTCCAAGTTTGGTCCACACAAAACCACAGACCAAGCAATAATGAGTTTTAATTGGAACACTCATTCAAAGCCATTATCATAATGTGCCCTACATGGTAAAACCTCAGTGTTATTATTTTATACATTTGTAACTCCTGAGTGTGTGTACAAATGGACACATAGAGTTTGTACATTTGTACACATTCAGAGCTAAAGTAAACACTCAAGAAAGATTGTACTGTGTACTGTATAATTGTGTTTCTTAGACACTATCGGCAGGACGTGGCATCACCAATTTCAGCCCAATATCGACCACCCAGGAAGGCATATAAGATAGGGGGATCCAGACAAATTTGGCATCCCAGCCGGCACTGTACCGGGTACGAGGGTAGGAAGCGGTCAAAGCGTGCTCCATGCTCCAGGTCACTTTGGACAGGTCAGCGTCGCAGACAGCGGTCATGATCAAACGCTGGATCTTAATGTCTGCAAATGAGAATCAACAATTTGATAATGTTGTTGATAATGTTGCACTGTGCTAATGCTGCCAAATCTGCCATTTTTTACCTGACAACATAAATTGTGTATAATGATGATCAACAATAAGCAGTTACATGTAGGTGCTGTGAGTGTGAACCACCTCAAGTAGTTCAAAAGCTGCTGTTGACTCATGTTGGTGTTCACTTGGGAAAGCTCAGAGTAGTTGATTTCAATGCATTCAGGATATTGTTATATCAGCACGTGGGAAGTGCAGTATAAGGTACTTACACTTATCAAGGTACTTGTCACCATAGCTGGCTTTTACTTCAGGGGTAAGCTGGTTCCACAGTCGATGCAGCTCTCTCTCAAGGGGTTCCAGGCTAGTTACTGCTGTCTTGAAGAACCCTGGCTCAATAATGCACACCTTGATACCAAAGTAGTCTATGTCCCTCCTGAAAGATGGATTGTTTGTTTGTATTTATTTTTTTGGTTCTATATAAACATAAAAATCAACCTCATATGCTTAGTCAAGCCAGAGGTTAATACATGAACGTGTAAAATAGACATCATGGACCACAATGTTATTTTACATTTTCATTCAGTTTACGTGTGTGTGTGTGTGTGTGTTCAGCATGATGAATTTTGGTAGCCAGCTGATACTCTGTCTTACCTGAGGCAGTCTGAAAAAGATTCCACAGCAAACTTGGAGATGCAATAGCCACCGCCATTCGCAGCAACCCTCCCCAGCACTGAAGCTACGTTCACAAGACGCCCGCGGCCTCGCTTGATGAGCGGCAGGAAGGTCATCGTCATGGCAATCACTCCGTTCATATTAACTTTCAGAATGTTGTGGAAATCCTCCACTCTCATCCACTCTGAGGGCCCCATGGGCAGTGCGCGTCCCGCATTGTTCACAAGACCCCACAGTCCTAAATGGGGAACAAAAGCATTAAATAAGGACAGAACTATACAATCTATGCCTCTGCTTTTGAAACCCCCCAAAGTCATTCGTTTTTTCCTTGTTCTGGTTAGACTGAATTAAATACATGCATTTCCCTTTGGGAAATATATAATTGAAGAACTACATTTTGGGGGGAAATGCTGCAAATTTGTCAACATTTTAAAACAGCGAAAATGTCTTTACATGTTTTTGAGTTTGCAGATTGGAAATCTTTGCTATTTGTTGAACGAATAAGGGCTTAAGTGTTTTTAGTTTTTTTGTTCTGTTTTTACAAATCGAACACTGAGCATGACTATGTGTACACAGTATCTTGGTTTCATTTGCTGGATAATATAACATTGTTTCTTTCATGACATATCTCACCCTGGTCTCCAACCTCCTTCTTAGCCCACTCCATGGCTTTCTGGATGCTGTCCTGACTGGTCACATCTAGCTGAACAGTCTTTAAGTAGGGCCCAGTAACCCTCTTCAGATCATCAGCTCCCTTTTCTGAGAAACAACCAGCCAGTACGCGGAAACCTTTACGATCGAGGTTCCTGCATAAGAGGTTTCCAAACCCGGTGTCGCAGCCGGTCACAAAGACGTACTTTTCTCTGAAGTTGCTGATCTCCAAGCTGTCCCGGTACTTCCACACAATCGCCCACAGTATCAAAATGGCACCAACAACGTAACACGTTACATTTTCCCTGTTGTACATGGGAGGGGACAGTGGAAGTGTGTGAACATAGAATCCCATTCAGATTAGAGATAACCTGCTGTTAGAAATTATTTCTTTGAGGAGTGTATTGTAATGTGATTATGTTGCATTTTCGTGTTATCACCTTGGTCCGTCAGAAACCGTATTTGTCTCCGCCGAAAACCTGTGTGTGGTAGAACAAAAACTAAACTTGAACCGTGAATGTAATGTCCCCTGAGGGCCAAATTTAACATGTAACAATTCAGACTTTAAATCAAAAATTAAGAACTGACAAAGGATCCAGTGGTTTAAAGTTAGGTCACAGGTTCAAAATCACAGTCCATGGTATAGTAATTAGTATAATCTTACCCTAAAAGGTCGTAGATGCCCATATTGTATCCAGAGAGGTGGTTTATTGTGGACCTGTATGAGATTGTGTTTGTTGAAAGACAGAGTGATCATTAATCCCTTTATTGAAATTACAATAATATATATATAGTGAGCAGAACATTTATATTTTAGAAGCGCCAGAGGATCTTGCTATGAATGTGACTAATACTATAACTTGAGATTGGCAATATATCGTACATGGTATTTAAGACATGTTGTTTCAATAATATCATGCACAATCAAGCAATTGGCAGGTTGAAAAAGAAATACTTATAATCTGAGTGTAGGGTAGTCAAAACATGCCTGTTAAGAATATTGCTGGAAGGTTTATATTAGCAGGACCATACAAAGCATCATATAATACAAAAAAATAATATAAGTAAGGAACAATTGTGTACTTGAATCTGTACACAAGGTATTAGCCCAAGGTATAGACCCTGGGCTGGGTGTGACAACACACCTGTTGTGCATAATCGATGCACTGCAGGATATCAGCTATCCCCCAGAGGGAGAGCCTCTGTCATGACAACAGGTTCCATCTGCTCTCAATGGATTCCAGGATTTCCGTGTGTTGTTACAGTACATTTATACGTACTATGTAAGGCATGGCAAGCAGCTGAATGTAGGTTTCTGTACAGCACTAAGAATAAAGAGAACTTTTATCCAGAACCCAGCTGTCGTCTTCTCCCTGCTACCAAATATTGGTGTGTTTTGTGGAGTTTTCTCTACACATTCTAATTATACAGCTTTGATATTTGTAAAGCACAAATTTGCTCCATGGACCTCAGTGGAAGACTTGCTTATAGTCTATGCATTATGCAATAACCCTGAAGGCACATGAGAAAAGGCCTGTTTGTCTAATGCTCTTAGTGAACAAAGAGTGGCATTGGTGAGAGGATAGGAGCTGAAGGATGAGGGGGCTTTGGGGGTCTATTGTTTTGTAACATAGTTGTAATGCTTGTGTCAGAGCAGTGTAAGGCTTTCTGCTCAAAAGTAATACATTTTCAGGAATAGCAGTGTGAGAAATAGGAAGTTATTTTTAAATATGCCCTATATCATCCATCCAATACATTTTCTTTCTTTGCAAATATAGAGTATAATTGTTCGGAGATGCTTACATCCTCAAAGTACAACAGCTATATTTTTTTCAGCTATTAATCACATGAATTGTTATTGACAAATGAGCGTCAAATGGATTTCATGTGCCAAAGGCTCATGAAATTAATTCTTCAGATAAAGGGGTATTTCAATATTTAGATTTTGATAAGCCCCCCTCCTATATAAGTCAATTGAACTTCAAACTCCATTTTATTTATTTTGTATCTTTATTTATACATTAAAGAAAAAAGGAAAAAAAAGAAAGAGAATTAATTGAAAAAACACAGCACCCTCATGCATTAGAAGGATACTATCAGTCACCAGAACCAGGGATGTGTTTTACATTATTCTAACATGGTTAAAATGAAGATTGAAGATGAATATGCTTGTATAGGAGGGGGTGTGTCTCATAAAGAATATGAAAATAAATATTGAATCAAGCAACTTAAAATCTGTCTGGGGTGCACACAAAACCCTGAGTAGATGTTAAAACGCCCCAGAAGTATTTTAAAGAGAAATACCCCTTAAGTTTTCATGTGACAGCCATGCAAATGAGTTGAAATAATTAGGCCACATTCATGAATCTGAACAAATAAGTGAAAATGCTAAATCTGAGATGTATTTTTTAGTTTTGGAAATGTTTAGAAATCACTAAACTTTAAATGATCTATTCAAATATTCATCCAATCAATAATTGAATCATGTTTGATTAATTTATCATGAAAACTATTATCCTACCTTTTCGCCCTTTATTAAGGAATTGAAATCCACAGGCTGTCCCTCCTCGTCACCTCTCCCTGTTGTACTATTGCTCCCTCTTGCACCGCAGTGAAACTGGCTGTAGAAAGGCTTTATCCTCAAGGTTTATCCCTTAAGACAAGTCCACATTTTGTAATCCGCAAAATGCAATTGGTTTGTGTGTGTGTGTGTGTGTGTGTTTGCTCTTTCCCCAAAAAGGCAGGAATTTCAGAATACTGTATGTAACTGATTTGAAGCTGAGATTTGTTACTGGCTCACACCACAACGAGTCAACAGTAAGCTTGACATTATGAAAATTGCAATGTCCAGACCAAGGTTTCCATTTCATCCATACATGTGTTTAACAGGTGAACAGGGTTTATCAGTTGTGTGGATTATATAGATACACAAATCACTGAGGGAACACACTGCTCTCAGGAGTGGTAAGTGAAGGTGGTAGTGAGAGTAGTCCAAAACAAATGGGTATGGAAGCAGCTGTGATATGGGAAATAATGCTGATGGTTTTGCGGCGTTGTAGTTTTACTCTTGGTTACATTAAAGCTGTACAATGTAATTATCCTGTCCTATCCCAGATTTGAACCCAGGTCTCCTGTGCAAGTGCTGACATGTTAACCACTGAGCAAATAGAACTTCCCTGCTGGCTCAGGGGAGAAACTTTAGCAGAGCAGGGAGGTGCTTGGGTGGCACAGTGGTAAACTGCCCACCACCGCAGAGGTTGTGGGTTTGAATCCACCATGGTGCATACGGCTTTGTCCAGCGTCTATACAAAAACAATTGCCCCGTGCGTGTCGGGCGGGGAGGGTGATATTTGTCACTCACTGCGCATATTCCTATGGGCTGGGGCGGCATCTGTCAGCAGGGAGTGTTGGGCCGAGGGAGTAGGATGAAGAATCTACATCCTCCTGGTGAGGGCTCCTCACTGGCAGGCGAGTCAGTAGGATACAACACACAAAATGTGCATGGGGAGGAATTAATTAACGACGGGAGAAAAATACAGAGCCCTCTGGAGTGGCCGGTGTAAAAAGCAAATAACAGACACTACCATACAGATACAGTTACATATTAACAGCTTTTTGATTGATTGAATACTTTATTAGTCAGAAATGTCTGACTAATGACATTAAAGCTAAAAGGATAACACAAAAAAGTTCCGGGGACTTAACATAGCGTACAAAAATGGGTTTGCGCATAATTCTGACATTCCACTACTCCGACTACATGGCTTACGCGTGCGGTTAGGGTTAGGTATAGGGTTAGTAACCGTCGGAAAGGCGACATGTAACCACAAAAATGAACATTAAAATACATGTCATCAACAAATACAAACACTACAAAGGAGATGGTTTTGATAAGATGTTTTTTCAAGCCAATTTTGAAAGAACAAAATTTACATATCCTTTAATGGATGGGGTCAGGGCATTTCACATTTTGGTGTCAGCAGTAGAATGAGAACTTCCCCATGTTTGTTTTGGGTGGTACCACATAATGGTCACTCCCTCTGGTGTTGTGGCTGTGGGTGGCACTCACTTTGGAGAAGTAGTTTGGTATGAGGGTATTGAGGACACCGTCTCTTTGACTATCTTAAATACCATTAGGTAAGGGCCAAGAAGTCTTATCAGTTTGTTTCGGGAGGTCTGAAGCATAGTTTTTAGTGACATCGAGATGTTGGAGAACCAAGAGGTGCAAGCATAATCAAAATGGCATTGAATGAGGGCTCCAGCTAGAGCCTTGAGGGCACTTTTGTTGACAAAAGAGAATCCTGGCCCCAAAATCTTGGTCTTTGATTGACTTTCTTGATCACTTTTGATGCAATTTATTTGTCAAGAATAAAGCCCAAATAGGTAACCTCTACCTTACGGTACCTACTGTAAACAACTTTCACGAATAGTGAACAGCCGATGCGACGTGTTGTGCTTATAGATCTATTTTTGATCTAATTTTATAATAAAAATATGAAATCTCTTATATTTTAGAAATGTATAATTATTGCATGGGGAAAGTAGACTTGAGGTGTTAGTCAGTTCTCCCTCAAGGACAGAGGGACGAAACATTTTATATTTTGACTCCAAGGCATCTCTCTGTTCCTCACAACAGAGAGTGGACATCCATGATGTTATGGGAACATGGTACAAAAGTACTTACATGGGTATAATCACAAAACAAACAGGAGGAGAATGTAAGACAATCACACAAGCCTCCAAAGGACATACAGTGCAGTACATATTACATAACAAACCTATTTTAATATCAATAAGTAAGGAGTGGGAAGTTGGAACCTGTTATCTCCCTTCCTCCAGATAGGAGAGAGCAGAGCACTGTTGACTTTGAATGGCTTATTGTGCTTTTTCATTTTTTCCCCCCTCTCACAGCAGCTGCAAGCTGGTCATTTTGACATGTCTACTGTCCAGGGATGGAGGCAAACGAGCTTGAAAATATGTACAAAATTATTACTATTAATAATTTTGTTGCATTTGTGTATCATCTTTTCTTTTTAATAAACTCAATATTCAGCCTGGCTTGTAGCGAGCTTGATTTTTCCCCCGACACAATGCTAAACAATCCCCAAAATGTACTGGACCAGATGTTGCTATGACGTATACAGTAGATACACATTACATAGTGAGTCAACGGAATATATGAGTGATGGAGCGTTGCTAGTTACAAACGTAAAGGAAAACGTTAAATGTGGAGTGGTAGGAGAGCTCTGCTCACTGCCACGTGCCTTGTTGTGACATAACCTTTCCTTACTGCGTCACACATTCCATAGATAGATTAATTGTATTCCCCTGCTCAAGCAGCACAAACAGCGCAAGAGTACAATTACTTCACTACAAACAATATTGCATCACAAATATCCTAAACCTTTTTCATACGCACATCATAGGCAAGAACATCAGCAGCAGAGCTGGCATACATCATTTGGGGACTGAACTTAACATAAAGCCTCATTAGTTCAGATACAACAGTTAATTAGTCACCATCAATCTCTTTTTGAATATGTGTGAAGCTACGTGTATTCCAACTCCCACATAAATGGCAGGCCCATTCTTCTTAAAGGGCTACTTCACCCATTTTCAATCTTCATACAATTGGTCCTCTCTAATGATAATATGGTACCATTTTTTTCTACTCATTGTGTCTCATAGGAGGGCTATGGACAGTTCAGAAATCCGGCTAACAGTGACATCATCGTTAGGCTTCCTTTTTTTTTTATCCGCTCTATACCTTTAGGTATAGAGCGGATCCTGCTCTATACCTGACTTTGTCAGTGTTCACCGTCAACGTTCTGATTGGTCAGACCCGTCAAAAAAGTGATTGGTCAAGCTTCACGTGACACATGGCTATAAACACATATCGATGACAAAATGTATCAAGGCCGCTACCTTCACACAGGGTGTGATTTTTTTCTTTCTTTTTTACGCGAGCACAATGGCTTCCATGTTAGCATGTCAACTTTCCAGGAATAAAAAGCCTGCAGTTTCTGGATGGATTCACTGGTAGGTGGGTTTCTGAACTGTCCACAGGCCTCCGAGACACACACAAGTAAGAAAGAATATATATCATATTATGAGCATTAGTGAGAACCAGTTATATGAAGATAGGTAGAAAATCAGTTTAGTTGTCCTTTAATATACAGGCCTAAAGTGATCTAAGTTAGCAGATAGTTGCCCTGCCTTCATCAGCCAAGAAGGATCAACATGGCATCATTTTGGCATCATATCCTATCCTATATTAAAATTGGCTTATGGGAGGACCACGTCATTACGCTCATGTCACTATGGACTCAGCCATAACCATATAAGGAAGGAGTTACCAATACAGCTACGCCCAAATATGGAGTCTAATCTCAGTGTGTCCTCATGGCATCAGGCGCAAACAAATCAGTCAGCTCCATATATGGGAACAAAATGGGGCATGCCCATATATGGGCATGGGACAAGGACTGACAGATACCGAGATCTCCATTTATGGGCATATATGGACAACAGCCCACTTCCAAAGACCAGATTAACTTGTGTCATTTAATTTAGCACATAAATCCTGGTGAGATTTAGTCAGAAGCACCATAACATTTCTGAAAGCAAAAGCCAACACAGCGCTAAGACAAATTCTGTTTGCCATAATAGGCCCCTTTAAGCATTTGAACAGTTAAAATAAAATGGCATTGAGGGTGTGCAATTCAGTCTCAAAAACAATATGTAGAGTATTCCAACAGTAACAGGCCCAATCTAGCAGACTTTGTGAGAGACATCAAGACTCATAGAAAGGACTTGACAGTGAAGTCTTATGTCCACCCTGGTTAAGGTCTCCTGAACCAGACTTTGATGAACTTATGTTTCATTCCAGTGTGGTGTGTTTCAGTCTCACAGAGGTCTTTTCCTATAATGTCTATGAGGAGGCAGACTGAAGCTGGCCCTTGTGTACATACTCCAGAGCTGTGGCAATGGTCCTCATGTCCATTTCAATGCTGCGTGCCCAGTTCTCCACATCCCCAATTTCCTGTTAAACAAGGGGCACAGTAACATAGAAAGAGGTTTATGACAATTGTCCACATGTAGGGTCTTAGGGTAAACTATCAATTTGCCATATTTCCTATAAAGCTTTTGGCCTTATTTGAGGAAATATTTTCTACCACAAGGGGTAGCAATTGACAAAGTTTGCAGATGTCAAGACACTCTTTTCCTTGAGACTTTTTTTGTTGACACCGTGTGACCCACCTTTAGGGCCTGATTGAAGCCTTCCACCATACTGATCCATTGAGCGGTTTGCTTGGAAAACTGGCTGGCCTGCACTTGGAGAGTCTTCACCTCATGGTCCAGCTTCCGTTGGTTTACATATGCCTGAGCCACCCTGGAATGAAATAGAAAACAATATGAGGCGTTGCCGTTATCCTCCATGTAATGTATCATCCTAGCATGATATGGAACTCTAAAGCCCAGCATGTTCTCATCTGACCGTTTGTAAGGCAATTCAAAGATCTTTACAGTACATAAAACTGTACATACAAAACATTTAAAGGCATAAGGCATTTCAAAATAAATAAAAGGAACAACATTGATTTAAAAAAGGAAACATGGCAAAAAAATAAGTTATTGTAGTTTTATTTATTCTCAGACAATCAGTAATACACTTTTGTATTCAGTATTTTATTGTGTAGGAACATCCTACGGTTCAGCCACCAACATCTGGAGGGGTCACAGGACCCAATCCTCATCAAACTTGGCACAAACACTGTTCAGGGGTCTGCCATGACAATAGCCATTGTCACACAAAAAAAACAACTAAATTGTACACATATGGTCATAACTCAGTGACCATTTGCTCTGATCAGTGCAATATAGGACTGGATTTGAAGGCCACCTAGCGGCCTGAAAATCTAGTTAATCTGTTTTAATGTGCTTTATTTAAACTTTGAATTTGCACAATACATCAATAAACTATAAAGGGTGACACCCTATCATTGCAAAAACGTGGGTGCATGAATCAATATCACAGTAACTAGTTTATGAGAGTGTTTTTTATTAGTTATATTATTTTCCACACATAGGCGTGCTTCAATTCTGCCATTGCTTTTTTGTTTGACAAGTATTGATAGCTGGTCTAATTATTAAGCAAACTCATTTGCTGGTGCAACAGCATTCAGAGGGTATTTATGCTGGCGCCTGGGGGGTTTGTCAATCTATCAACAGTAGCAATTAAGTTGCATGCATTGTTAATATTTTTTGCTAATGATGTTATTGAGAAAGGATTGTCTGAGTTTCTAAATTATTTGTAATTGACGTTTCTCTTCATAGAATGGTTTGGAATTTAGTTTTTTGGGTTTGCGCTCAGCTTTCAGGAATTATCTTTTCTGGATTTCAACCGATTTGAATTTAAATGATCCTCTAGGTTTAACAGAGATTGAATTGGGGTTGGTGACAGACAGCCTTCATAAAGAGTGCACTACTAATATTACAGTATTTAACAGTACCTGATCTAATATGGATGTCAGGAGTAATAGACATATCAAAGTAAATACATAGATAATCAGATAAAGCAAGGTCAGAAACAACTTTTTAAATATTGAACCCCTTGGCGATCATCAAATCTAATTTGTACCCAGCCCATGGGTGGGCCTTTTCACAATGCTGTGACAGTCAATTTCAAAAACGTACATGTGCCAAAAGTTCTTTAGCAGCGTTGTGACTCGTGGCATAACTAGGCACAAGTCTACTTCACTTAATTTCTAGCTTACAGTCTGATTGTGATGAAATAGTAGAGACCTTTGTTTAGGAAACTGTTTTAGGCCATGAAATATTTTCTATAAAAGGGAATGTTCTAAACAATGGTCTCTCTATATACAACTGTTGATCTTTAAGCTGACTGATTTGGCTCCCATTACACATTTCACAATTATTTTCTAATCTTTCTCGTGTAACATTTGCCATTGTGTCACGTTAAGCCTAGTGTACCGGCATGCAAGGAATGGATTGCTTTATTCAGGTCTAAGCACTGTAAGGAAACGTGCATGGCCCCAGCCCACACACATTTCAATTTAACTTCCAACCATATTTTCACACGTTGCAGTATTCATGGCTGGAGCCTGACTGTATGCATGAAGCTTAAAACACACATACAACATAAATATTATTCAGGAGTACTCGGTTCACTGGTTAGGGAACACTAGTACCAGGTATACACAATCTGCTCACAGATTAGGGGTCATATTTTAAGATGCATTCACAACATGGTCCCAGATATTTGGAACATTAACTAACTCTTATTATCAATACTAAAAAAGACTAAACAAAATCTGCATTATGATGCCATTAAAATTCTGCTGTTTTCTTTCTTTTTTTTCAATTCTCATTAAGTAAACTTAAGAAACATGAACGTGCACCGATACACACAATAACATTTTATTATGCGTTATTTTTGTTTACATTAATTATTTACAGCTCAAGTGGAAATATATATGCAGTGAGTAAATCTTGGATAATCTTGGGAGGGATAGTAAGCATATTATCTGTGAACAACAAAGCATAGGGATATGCTAGCCGCAAGCAACACTTAGATCCTATTTTTAATATCTGGAATCTAGAGTTGCAATACCAACCTTTGACAGCCCATACATTCCAACAGAAAAGTCCTATCTGATTGTTAAACAACGTTAAACTCACCAACATTGCAGCTGTACGGAAAGCTTGAATTAAGTTTTTGTTTCATAAAAATCCACCATAGACATGTTATGAGCTACTTTCTGTCAATAAATTCCATGCATAATTTGTGTGTTGGAATTTGGAAGTGCCTGTTGGAAACGGTCACGGTCCTGCGTACCACCTGTTCCAAAATTGCACATAATGCAGGAGGCAGCAGGACGTTGCGTTGAAAACGAGCGCTTCCGAACTCCAACACTTTAAAAATGATCACCTGCACGGAATGTATTGACAGAATGTAGCTCATAACATGTCTACGGTGGATTTTTATGAAACAAAAACTTTGCAGATAGAAAGAGGATAATTCAAGCTTTCCGTACAGCTGCAATGTTGGAGAGTTTAACCTTGTTTAATACAATCAGATAGGACTTTTCTGTTTGGATGTATGGGCTGTCAATGTTTGGTATTGCAACTCTAGATTCCAGATATTAAAAATAGGATCTAAGAGTTACTTGGGGCTAAGGGATAGGCATATTGGGGTAGTCCATGGGCTTAACACCCTGAAAAGAGGCAGTTCCGTATACAGACAGACCTTACTCTCTGGACCATAAACCGTGGTGGAAAGTACATTTACTCAAGTACAGTACTAAAGTACAATTTTGAGGTATTTTTTACTTTAGTGTATTTCCAAATTTCAGTACTTACTTCTACTACACTACATCTCAGAGGCAAATGTTACACTTTTACTCCACTATAATTATTTGAAAACTTTAGTTACTTTGTAGATTTTGACTATTATCACAAAGCATACATTAT
Source organism: Gymnoscopelus microlampas (assembly GCF_963454915.1). NCBI lineage: Eukaryota > Metazoa > Chordata > Actinopteri > Myctophiformes > Myctophidae > Gymnoscopelus > Gymnoscopelus microlampas. The sequence continues at coordinate 26,159,991 of NC_139944.1, read as the reverse complement.
CCACTTCAGCCCTATTCTGCTGTTAAGCCGTGCCGTTGGGCCCAGTCAGAACAACTTCCGATCTAAGTGTGTGTCAATATGCGCAGTATGTGTCCCTCGCTGTTTTAACAGATCTGAGACTAAAATAACGACTATCACTAAAGTGTCATTCTACCGCTTTCCTGGCAACGACAAAGAGAAGAGGAAATCGTTATTTTATATCTATATCTATATATATAAATAAATAAATAAATAGATATTAAAAACAATGTTATAATGTTAATGATAATAATAAATAAATATGTATATAAATATATATATATATATTAGCCTACTTTTTACTGTCTATGATATTAGCATTAAGACCCTTTTAACCCTCAATGGTTCATTTCTGAAAAAGGAGGTTATTGTAAAAAGATTTACGGGTTCCGTCATGATTGTTTACAATGAAGAGTGGACGCCGATGGTGCCTTTTGGACCCGGAAGTGACGTCGGACTACAAAAAAACAACAACTACAAAACAAGCTCACAATGCGACTCATTGTGAGCTTGTAGATACGCTATTTTCAAAAGATATGTATACATTTTATACATTTGAAATGGGACATTCTGCATAATAAGTACTTTTACTTTTGGTACTTTAAGTACATTTTCATACCAATACTTTTGTACTTTTACTCAAGTAAATTTGTAATTCCAGACTTTAACTTGTAACAGAGTATTTCTACATTACTTTTACCTAAGTAAACAATGTGAGTACTTTTTCCACCACTGACCATAAAGTATATTAGGCAGGGGTTGACATTAACGGTTGCCCGATTAGTAAACAAAACAGGTGGAGGTTGCTTTCAGGTTACCCGACGGGCAAGTGTGTTTGAGCAACTGCCTTCATAGTTCACTATAAACACAACACAAGATGTCTTTGGAATTGAAAATGAGTCAAGTATATATGCTATAGTTATATTTGGCATACATATTGAGGTATGTCCATATCGCATATCCCCAGAATTGGCAAGTAAAGTTAAAAAGAGTAGAACATGGCCTGTACTTGCTCTAAGTGAGACCTTAGGTCAACCCCTGTATTAGGTGAGGAACAACAGTAGGAGTTAACATTACCCAACGTTGAGGTGGTCCACCAGGGCTTCTGTCAGGCAGGTGGCTGCAGTAATAGCCTCTCGCCTCCGTCTCTCTATGCAAGACAAAATATTAAACAACAGTTGTGGAAAAAGTTTTTACTTAAGTGAGAGTATCAATACTGCAATGTAGACATACTCTGTTACAAGTAAAAGTCCTGAATTCAAAATGTACTTGAGTAAAAGTACAAAAGTATTGGTATCAAAATGTACTTATGCAGAATGTCCCATGTCAAATGTAAAAGATTTATACAAATCTTCTGAAAATAGCAGATTTAGAGCTCACAATCGCTACACATTGTGTGCTTGTAGATCAGCTATTTTCAAAAGGCCAAAATGCATATAGGGCTGAAGTGGTTAATGTATTATTGTAATAATAATCAAAATCTACAAAGTAACTAATAACTGAAGTTTTCAAAGAATTGTAGTAGAATAAAAGTACATTTGCCTCGAGATGTAGTGGCGTAGAAGTAAAAGTACTGAAAATTGGAATTACTCCAGTAAGTCCAAATACCTTAAAATGTTTACTTATAAGTACAGTACTTGAGTACATGTACTTAATTATTTTCCACCACTGGTATTAAATACAATAAATACATATGGTAATTTTAATTTGTGTAACGAACTAAGAAATTGCTCAATAGCTTATCACCCCGGTGACTTTACTTACTCCACTCAGCCCTGTAAAAAAAAAGACCGATCTACAAGCTCACGACAAGTCGCAAAGCGACGCACCGTCAGCTTGGAGATCGGCAATTTTTCGTCGCGTGCTACCGTTGTACGACGAAGCATACGCGTCTTGTTTTTAGCACTAGATAGCTAGCATGTTAGCAAGAATTACTTCTTCTTTCTGCCGCTCACCTTGAAGCTCCTTTCGCTCGTTCTGCTTCGCCTGGTGCTCCTTCAGTAAACGAGACAGCATGTTCGCTTTATTGTTGCTATTTCAGGGGGAAAAGATAACGTTAGTTTGAATGTGTTTTAGTGTACAGAATGCTGCTCGCTAAATGACTTATGTTATCACGAGACTGCGAGCTGCACGGAAGTTACCACTGTTGCCAGGTTATGCGAGAGAAATAAGGAACTAGGGCTATGAAAACAAGCTCATTAGAAGCGACGACTTATTGGTGACCACATGAGCACCTTTAAACCTATATGCAGCGGCTATTTGAAAATAGCAGATCTACACGATGTCACAACGCGTCGCATCTGCTTTTTTTTTTTTAATCTTGAAATAACTAAGTTGAAAATGTAGTAGAATATGTTTTAGATGGGGGGGGGGGGGGTCCTTGGATAATAATTACACATTAATTTGGGGGTCCTTGACATGAACATCTTAGAACCACCGGTTTAAACAACATTTAGAAAACAGGCCCAAATAAGCAACTACACTTTAGAAACAAGCCCAAAAAAACGCAACGAGCAACTTTACAGAAAAACAAGCCCAAAGACGCTTATGATAAGCGGACATGGCAACATTAACGGAAGTGTCGACACAATACATGATGGGAGTGTTTCTAATGTTCTGATTAATAACAAAACAAAAAAACTATCAAAGCTATTTTGTTTTCATTTAAAATGTATGTATTATTTCAAAGTATAAACGTACGATCAACTGGGAGATTTATGTGCAAGAATGAATCACACATTTTGCCATTGCCAACAATGCCATTGATTCGTTTTTGTGTTTTTCTGTGCATGTATTGATGCAATCCATTTATTGTGAACATACAATAATAAAAACAACAACAATTATATTTGTTACTTCAATCATCAAAATACAAACATAATTAAATAAAAGGATAAAGGTTATTTTATTGTTAAAAACAATCAAGACAACAAAAAAAGACAACAACAACAACAACAACAACAAATAAACATAAAATAAAATAAAGATAAAGGTTGCTCTTCTGGAGGCCTGTTGACAGCCAAACATGACCGGAAGTAAGTGTGGGGATTGAGTGGATTGGCAGGCCATGCAGTGTTGCCATGTCGGTTTATTATAAGTGACTTTGGGCTTCTTTTTCTGTAAAGTTGCATGTAAAAATTGGTTGTTGCAGGTTGCGTTTTTTTGGGGCTGGTTTATTAAGTGTAGTTACTTATTTAGGCTTGATTCCAATTTCATCATTTAAAAAAAATATCATTTAAACCAGTGGTTCTCTAATATTTTCATGAAAGTGTTTTGTGCCAGGAAGCTTTCAAAAAATATTCCAAATATTCCACATTTCATTGCAAGAGTTTTTGAAAATAGCAGATCTACAAGCTCACTACGCGTTACATCGCAACGAGTTGTGAGCTTGTAGATCGGCTGTTTTCGATGCATGTAGGTTTAAACTGCGCATGTGGCCAGAGTTGAAAAATAATAATAAAAAAAAAAAGAAAATACCACAATTAAATAAATAAAATCTAAAATGAAATTAAAATTTGTTTTATTTCTTTAATTGTATTTTTTATGTATTTAATTGTATTTTTATTCATTGTGTTTATAATTTATTTCATTGTGGATTTTATTTATTTGTTTTCCTAGACACGGTTGCGTGTTTCTCTCACAAAACCTGGCAACACATGGTGGCAGGCTGCTAGCAGCTCGCTGGCTCCTGTCCTGTCTGACTGTCAACAACCTGACAGCAACACACCTAAACATCTGTGGAGACGACGCTCTCATTGACTTCACGTCGTATATAACACTTATATCTCAGGTATGAGCGACGTAATTTGACTTTCAGTGAACTGGGAGCGTCGTGAGATCGATGTCCCCGATGGAACGACATGATCAAAGATAACGTCATGTACCCGTTAGTGTGGTGGCGTTAGCTTCTTCAGCTCGTTGATAAACAGCTAACAGCCGGTCGGTGTGTGTGTGGCACGTCAGCTATAGTGTCCTATGCCCCTCTCTCCTTTATCATCTTTGAACTTTCATTACCGCCGCTCGATCGCTGCCAAAACAACGCTTTACATTGAATATTTTAATGTATCCAATGCTAGCGAGCTAGCTTAGCTGCCTATGCTACAATGTCAACCTGAGATAGCAGATAGGTGTGATTGAATGAGCTTCTTCGTGAAAGATCTAGATATCTTCTGTGTTTTTGCTAACGTTAGATTAGCTTTACTTTTAAGTGACGTACTTAAAAGATCTGGCCACACATTGCCCCCTTAAGTGTTCATGGTAATGTATAGGTTGTGAGCTTGTAGATCTGCTATTTTCAATGAAATTGCAATGAATTGTGGAATATTTGGAATATCTTTTGAAACATTCTAACAACACAAATGCTCCCTGGGCACAAAAAAATCATGAAAACATTTGAGAGCCACTGGTTTAAATGACAATTAAACAAGTCTAAATAAGCAACTTCACTTTAGAAAACAAGCCCTACTGGTAGATCGTGCATAGTCTAGTAAATAGATAAAAGGGATAAAATATCAAAGCAGTATTTAACTTCACCTATAAGCTGGGATTTTCAGTTATGACAGGCAGGAGCTTGGTGGTGACTGCTTGAAATAGCTTTAGTTAAGCCAAGAAGTCTGTGTGTGTGTGTGTGTGTGTGTGTGTGTGTGTGTGTGTGTGTGTGTGTGTGTGTGTGTGTGTGTGTGTGTGTGTGTACACACAGTAACAGTTATTCTGAACCCTTTTCATTTCAAGGACCCCCTGCAGTCTTATTTATTATTATTTTAATCTCTGGGACTCTAGTACACAAATCCTCAGTGTTAATGCTGATCCATTTGGTTCCATATTTGTACACTCCCAGACAGTAACTATTAGCGTCTATTTCATTTGTAACTATCTGTCTGTTATCCCTTTAGCCCAAATGTCTGACTGTACCTCGCGCTGTTTGCATTTCTGTCTAATAAAGTATTCAATCAATCAATCAATCAATCAATCACTGGGATTCCCTGGAACCCCCTCAAGGACCCCTGTGGGTCCTCGGATCCCATGTTGATTACTAGTATGTGTACTAGAACAAGTTGACAGAATGCATCGTAAATCCAAGACCACATTGTGTTACAATGTGCTGTGCTGATGACGACAATTGTTGTGAGAAACAATCCATGCATCAAACAGAATAATAGAAACATAACATAAATAACATCCAGCAACTCAGTCTGGTGTGAGAGACATATAGTTGTGTCTTACATTGGGGTTAAAATTGGACTGGGTTATTAATGCACTAGTGCAAGATAGTTTTAATGTCGACACGAATATAAGCCTATTGCTCAGTGCTTTTATCTTTTGTTGATTTACTGAATGTGCTTGTCAGAATAATTACAGAGAGAGAGCACTTGTTGCGTAATAATGCTGTGTCCTGACAATGAAAGAATATATATAGGCTGCTAGGGTGACGCAGTTGTAAAGTGCCTGCCCACCACCGCGTAATCTGGGGGTTTGAATCCACCGCGGTGCATCCAGCTTTGTCGAGCGTCTATAGGAACACAATTGGCCTGTGTTAGCGGGAGCGAAGCCGAGGTAGGGAGGGTCATATTTGTCACTGCACGTACGGGCTGGGATGGCACCAGTCAGCAAGGGAGTGTTGGGTGGGAGGAGTAGCATGAAGGCTCAGGGCTCCTCACTGGCAGGTGAGTCAGTAGGATTACAACAGCAGTGACAGCACACAGAAATGTGTGTGGGGAGGAATTAATTGGCACAACAACTTAAATTGGGGAGAAAAGAGGGTTAAAAGTTAAAAAAGGACTGTTTGTAATTGCATTGGTTGAAAGTAGGTTTGCATGGAGCACTCACTTCTTGTTATACAATCTGATCTACTTTCTAAAAGAGAAGTAAGTAGGCTGAACAAGTATGACCTGTCTTTTAGTCAGTGCCACAACAAATGTGTCACTGCTCGAGCTAGAGGTTGAGGAGGTAGGCTCCTTCTGTCCATTCAGTCCTTTACTTTTTGAGTATCACAAGATGTATGCCTAAGGATATTAGTTTTTATCACTCACTCACTCACTGTTGTGTTCAATAATTGGATTGCTTTACTAGTAATACTGACTGTACGCAGACTCTATTTACAGCCAGGCTCTGTCTGTTTTGCATTGTCTGTGGCAACGAAAGCCTAATCCTTTTTAAGTAGGTTACCTGTCTCTAGACTCTAGTGTCCCTGTGTTTACATGTGATGTCATTGGTTCTAGGTTTTGCAGGCCATCTCTGTGTAGCCAAAGAAGGCTACAGTGTTATGGCTTTGACATGAAGGCCCAGTTACAAGTCACCGGTAAGTTGATTGTCCAGTAATAATATCCCAATGTTTATGTTTATTTTGTCCGGTATATTTTGAAATGAAATACATTGAAATGTGGCTATCAGTGAACATTCAAACAGTCATTCCTCTTCATGTTAACTTAATGATGACGTGATAGTAGCAAGGAGTGGCATCACCTGTGATATAGGGATGCATGTACTCAATAGTGGCTAAAAATGATCATCCAGATTATTTTGTTTAATAAAATGTGACTGTGGCTCAGGAGGTAGAGTAGCCACTTGGGAACCAGAAGGTTCTTGGTTGGGTTCCGTGGCACTTCCTTGCTTCAGGTCAAACAAAGTGTCCTTGAGCAAGAGTGAACCAGTAAGCCACCTGAGGGTGGTTCCTTGCATGGATGGATGCCTCCACTGTCGTTGTGTGAATCTGTATGTAAAGTGAATGTACTGCACATTGTAAACTGCTTTGGCTAAAGGCGCTATGAAAATGTAACCATTTAATATTGTAATCACACAGACGCTCAGGTGGCGCAGTGGTACCGTGAACACTGCATAAAAGGGGTAAAAAAAAAGCAACAAATAATAATGCTTCTAACTCTTTTGTTGCGCATTGTTCATCAGTGTCATATCTTTGGTCAAATGATGTGTAATGGTCTCTGATTTTATTGTCCCTCTTCTAGTCTGATGGATTTGGAAATGGGTTGTATATATTGTTCTGGTTAGCCCTTGTGTACTGGTCAGGAAGTGAGGACAAGGTGCAACAGCTGAACAAACCTGGTGTTCGAATTAATTGCCAAGTTTCGCTATTACATACTGTTATTGCAAAACATAAAAGAGCAGACCTTTTGTACACCTTTAGTTTGATATGTGCATGGAAAAAGACCAAGAGCCGACTAATGTAGAAGAAAGGACTCCTCTCCCACACAGCGTCTTCTTCACTTGCAATTAAAATATAAATGTACTGGGAACAGAAGCAATGTTTCGGTACACAGACCTTCATCAAGTTTTCTGATGAAGGTCTGTGTACCGATACCTTGTATCTGTTCCCATTACATTATATTTTAATTGCAAGTGAAGAAGACAGTGTGCGGGAGTCCTTTCTTCTAAAGTTATGAAACATGAAACCTGTTTTTTAGATTATTTTAACATTAATTATACCTGTGATGCTGATTCTTCCCTCTAGTGCTGTCGGCCAAGCTCAAGGAGAACAAAAAGAACTGGTTTGGCCCCAGTCCGTACGTGGAGGTGGCTGTGGACGGCCAGTCCAAGAAGACTGAGAAATGTAATAACACACACAGCCCCAAATGGAAGCAGGCGCTCACAGTGTAAGTGCTGCAGCCATGTTTCTCATGTGGATTGGTAGATCTGTTTGAAGCTCACATGTAGATCAGCTATTTTCGGCGGAGAGATTTGGTGTAGAGTTTTAAAAAAGGAGGGGGTCCAGTATAGATCCATAAGGGACTCCAGTCAAAGAAGTACAGTATAGGGTTTAAATGTGTGTCTATAGAGTTGAAATGGTTAAATGTATGTCTAAACCCTTTTAATTTCAAGTTCCTCCAGTTTGATATGCATATTAGACCTTTTGGTACGTATTTTTAGCGGCACAGGCGGATCCTGCTCTATACCTGACTTTGTCCGTGTTCACCGTCAACGTTCTGATTGGTCAGACCCGTCAATGTTCTGATTGGTCAGACCCGTCAACGTTCTGATTGGTCAGACCCGTCAACGTTCTGATTGGTCAGACCCGTCAACAAAGTGATTGGTCAAGCTTCACGTGACACATGGCTATAAACACATTATAAACACATATCGATGACATAATGTATCAAAGGTGCCGCTACCTTCACACAGGGTGTGATTTTTTAGCTCTATACTATAACAAATGTAATCTGAGAGTTTACAAATGGAACCATAAAGGTCTATTTGGTTACATTTGCACACTTTCAGACTTACAGGCCCGTAAGGGTCCATTTGGTTCCTAATTTTCACTAATTTAAACTGGGGACCCCATGGAACCACCTCAAGGACCCCTGGCCTGGTGGTTCTGATTAGAACCAATGTTCTAATCAGATTGCGTGTTTTTAGCATACACAAAAAAAAAACTGTGAACTGCGTCTTTCTATTTTGTAGGTTAGCTGGTTAGTCTGTGTGTTGCATAACAGATTAATCTGCTGCAAAATGAGTTAAAAATCCCATGCCTCGCTTCTCAAAGCCCATTTGTGCAGCGTCAGTTACTGTGATGTCACACAGATCTCCTTGGAGTTATCACACTTTTACTAAAGCGGTCTCTGAAGGAAGCAGCACTGTAGACTCTTCTATACTCAGTCACAAGGGCCATTGTTCCCTGAAGTTAAAGAGATAACAAACTTTACAACAGGCCTGCTGTGTAGCTCACCTGTTTTAACTATGGTGCTTTCATTAAACGGGTTGTGAGATGGTACATGATTTGCACTTATGTAGATACAAACAATAGTCTGCACTCACAAACCTGGCTTTTCAGATGATTTATCAACCATATGTACTCAAGCATCCCTATTCTGGGCATGTCTTAATAGGCATATGTTCAGCGAAAATAGCAGATCTACAAGCTCACAATGAGTAGCAACACAGCATGTTGTGAGCTTGTAGATAGGCTATTTACGGCCAAGAGTTTTGGTGTAGAGGTAAATAGGAGCGGGGCAAGTATAGACCCCTAGGGGACTCCGGTCGATAACGTATATATAGCATTGATCCTCAATAAGTGGATTCCAGTCCGGATGCGGACCGAACCACAACCATCTCTGGACTCTGGGCAAATTATAGTGACTTGTCAATGCTTAATCCAAGCAAGGAATAGCAGTATTAAGGTCATTGATTGTTTAAATACAAAATATAAATACATACTAATGGGTTCATCCCCAACCAAGCATAAGACATGAATGCCATTTTGTCCTGTGAGACTTGCTAATTTGTGCCAGGTGTGTATATTTCCCCTTAAGGGTCCTTTTGGTTCCATTTTTAACTTCTTAGAGTTACGCTTGGGAAAGCAGCCTACGCTGCATCAGAAACAGATGTTTCACTTTCCTTTTAATTTCACCTTCTTGTAAGACTGATTACTAAGTTATACGGCTGGTGTGTCTATATCTGGGAGAAATAACTAATTTGGGTGGATGGTTTATTTGTACACGCGGCTTCGGGTGGTGTCAAAGCCCATCCGTGCATCTCTACAAGCGACAGTCGCTCTGGTGAAGAGTGGCAATTTGAAACACCAAACATCAATTTTGAAGCGACCTTTCAGTTCTTATTTTCAGTGAAGAGATTTGGTATAGAGGGGGAAAAAGGAGGGGACTAACTAAAGACCCCTGAGGGACCCCGGTCAACACTCAGTATATTATAGAATGGGGTTTCAGTGGTTAACATCACAGTTGTGATGTCATGCTAATAATATGGAAATCAACTAAATGTCAACATTTCCCTCCTGCAGAATTGTCACCCCATTCAGCAAGTTGATCTTCCGTGTGTGGAGCCACCAGACTCTGAAAGCAGACATCCTCCTGGGATTGGCATCCCTGGAGATCAGTGAGACCTTGAAGGCTAATGACTTGAAATGTGAGTTTGCTCTGTGGGTCGCCGTCCTGTGTGTCATCTGGTTTGCAAACAACAAGCTGATATGACATTGTATGATATGACGAGGATGGGAAGATTATAGGCTTAGTGTCACACTACACTGCTTTAGAGCTGAGTTAGAGGCCCATCATTGCTCATCACAGCTCTATGGGTAGAGTATGGCCCCAACATTGCCAACGTGACCGATGTGTGTATCTGAATTCTTTCTCAGACAATTTAAAAGGCTGAACAAGATAAGCGTTAAATGGCTGCATGTTAGATAACATTATATAACACTTTATAGATATAGATAGAAAGAAGTGTGTCAATATAATGCACTAAACTCTTAATATGAAAACATAAATGGACTTTAATCACAGAACAAGGTCTAACAAACAGTGTGTGTTTGAGCGCTTTGAAGTAGACTTCAATGCATTACAGGTGTTGAGTATAATGTAAAACAATGCTGGTATGAGATACAGTCCTCACCTACATGCTAATGCGTTTTCTCTTGACCTACAGTGTGTTTACCGCCGTTAAAATGAATCTCTCAGACCTGGATAAAATGTGCTAACCATGTGACATGCAAGTCAAAGTTATTCCCTGTCTGCCCAGCTGCTTTTCGGTACCCTGCTTTTCAGTACCCTGCTTTTCAGTACCCTGCAATAACATACCAACTAAAACCTAGCCTCATTCATACAACTTAATTGTGTCCATTGCTTGCTGTTTGGGGCTATGTCATCACAGCAATGAAAGGTCTCTCCATGTTACAATAGTTGTCTGTTCCTACTTGTGTGTGCATGCATTCCTTCTTCATAGGGAAAGTCTGCTGAGGAGGGCTTGAAGCCAATACACATGAAAGTAGATTTGAGTTAACCTTGAGGACAACACGTTAGCATTAATCACTTAAACCCTATATACTTTGTTGATCGGGGTCCCCCTGGGGCCTATACTTGGTCCCCTCCTTTTTCCGTCTACAGATTCTAATTTCTTCCGAATGTTCGCCTATGTTCGGCGCCTGCTATGGCATGTCCAAAATAGGGACGCTAGGGTTCATGTGGTTAACTAGTACTGTAGATATACTGTATTACATAAATTCAGCTACAAGTTTTGGAGGTCAATTTGGCAGGAAGGCAGAGGAGTTGGTCCTAGAGAACAAGAGCTCCTTGTTCTCTCTCTCTCAGAGTGACATCATTGATATATATTAGTCTTTGTCTACTCTAGTGGGCTTGTTTAGGGCTGTGTACATCTTATTGTCCCACCGAAGTGCATCATATGCGTGTGTGTCTGCTCTCCAGTGTCTGAGGTGGTCCAGACGCTGCAGCTGAGCTCCGACAGGGACCCCCGTGATGTAGTGGGTGACCTATCGGTGTGTTTGGATGGCTTGCAGGTAGACCCAGAAACCTTCTCGTCTGCAGAAAAAGAACATGGTGAAGAAACACAGACACACACACACACACACACACACACACACACACACACACACACACACACACACACACACACACACACTAGGGCTGAGATATGGATTTTATATTGATATTGCGATATGAGGCTAGATATCAGCTGGGATTTTCAATATCATAATCATATCATATATCGTTACATGGCATATGTTTTGTCTTTAACTCGTTTTAATCACCTAAGGCCTAGTGTACACAAATGTTTCAAAACATGTAAACGCACTGGGTTGTGATGAGCTGTGATCTTGTAGATCAGCTATTTTTGAAATTGTGAGAAATTTCAAAAGAAAATGTATCGTCATCATTGAGGTATTTAGTCAAAAATATAGTGATATTTGATTTTGTCCATATTATTGCCCAGCCCCACTCAGACAGACACACACACACACACACACACACACACACGCACACGCATTTTAGGATTAGGAACTACATTTACAGAGAAATACATTTTGAGGAATCTTGATACATCAAAATGAATGTGTCTTTTCTTCTGTCATTATATTGTAGCTGTTGTGCCCAATGGAAATGCAAGACAGAATGGGGACTCTGGCATCAGGTGTTGTACACATTACTTTTTCTGCACCTCAGGTTGACTCATTGTTTATGCTTAACTTGGTTAATTGTTAAGTTTGGGGTTAAAGAGTGGTTTTCCTCATTGGACATACTGTACATGAACATAAACTCTTCACTAAATTATTCTGTGAACTTGGTGCGACATTGAAGTTGACTCTGACCTCATATGCTTTGATTTTTCTCCCCCAGGTCAAGCAGAGACACTTCTCCCTCCAGTGATTCAGATGAGTGGGTCATTGTCCCTAACGGCCATGCTGTAAATGGTACGGGGTCTCCTGCCCCTTCTCCAGGGGTCTCCAAAGACTCACGTCCACCTAGACCAGCCCGGCCCCCTCCTCCAACCCCCCGGAGACCAACAGCCTCACCAGGTAGGATGAGTAATCTTTTACTCAGTGGATGGATTAATGGAATAGGCTTAGGTCCATTTAATATCTCCAGCTGCAAAACATAGTTAACCCATTTAGACCTGAGGCCGGTTTAAAAACGCCTTCTAAATCATGCGGTCTGACCAATCAGAACGTTGACGGGTCTGACCAATCAGAGCGTTGACGGGTCTGACCAATCAGAGCGTTGACGGTGAACACGAAGTCAAAGTCAGGTACAGAGCAGGATCCGCTCTATACCTAAAGGTATAGAGCGGCTAGCGCCGCTAAAAATGATGTTGCTATATACTGTACATAGCAACAAGAACCCCAAAAGGGGTTCCTGGCTTGAAAGATATAGTTACGTAATGGGGTTCCAGGTCTTAATGGGTTAAAATATCAAAAATCATAAAATAATAAAATGTTTCCAATCAAGATGTTGAAAAAATGAATAAAATATACAGTGTATGCCTAAAAAGGATTTTAGATTTTAAAGTTTTATGATTTGTTGTTAAACAAGTACTTGTTTAACAACAACTTAAACCCTGTATACTTAGTACAGAACAGGGACGCTAGGATAAATGTGGTTAATCGAATAAGCGTTTTCACCACTGGTGTGAAGGTAAACGGACTATAATTAATGAATCAATACCATCCTCTCCCCTTCCCCTTGTCTGTTGTGTGCTGTTCCTCTCCCTCAGCCTCTTCTAGCAGCTCCTCCACCAGTGAGGTGAGTGAAGCCCCTGTTTCAGATGGCTCCTCCCAGGCCTCTGCTAGCGGGGGCTCAGAGCCACAGGACACTTCAGCTGAAGCAGCAGCAGCAGCCGCCGCAGCAGCACCAGTTGCAGCGGGGCCGTCCCAAACACCGAGTGGCCCCAAAGCTGCGACCTCAACCTCTGCAACGGCTGCCCCGCCCCCTGCAACGCCGGCCCCAGCCACTCCCAGAGTTGCACCTGTGGCCAACGGTCCCATGCCACCCGGGTAAGAGGAAACATTTTTTCGTTTTTTTCCCCCCCGCCGCTACTGATTCTACCTGAGCCGTTTAATCTTCACACAAAATCCCTGCAAATCCGTGTGAGTGCTGGCGGCGCCTTCGCCAGCTGCTCAATTCAAAATTACTTTGAAACACTTGAGCGATTTTAATGGCTACAGTAAATGTTTTCTCCCTGCATGACTCTCTGACTCCATTAAACAAGTGCTTCTGCAAATGACTCCCATCAATATCCCACTGCCTGCTGTTTTTTTCTCTTCTTTTTTTTTTGCTGACGGTAATGGTCTTTGCCTCTGTAGGTGGGAGCAGAGGGTGGACCAGAATGGCCGTGTGTATTTTGTGGACCACATTGAAAAAAGAACAACCTGGGACCGGCCTGAAGCACTGGCTGCAGGGTACCTTTCTACTTCACTTACCTTATATGCCAAGGGTGTTGGCAGATCAGCAATATTAAGACATTTATTTTATGACAGCAGCTGTTCCTGAAAATTGCCACGCTAATGAAAGAATTTGCAGGAGTGCCATAAAAAAATAATAAGGAATCATTTCACCCGTAGTCGTGATCACAATATCCAGTGAAGCAATCATGCCTACCATATTAGTCATAATAATGCAGGCTTACTTTGACATACCGGTAGCTGTGTTCAGCTGGTCTGCACAGAGAAAAATAGAGAGTTTGGACAACTTGCATAAAAGAAAATTTCGACATAACCTTTGCCTTTGCAGTGGAACTCATTAGTCTGGTTCGACTATGCAGCCCAAATCTGATTCCCTATCCTGATTGAAGTCATATTGGTTCTATGCAGTCTGAACAAGGCTAAGTCATGTGATTCAAATGTGATTAGCAAAAAAATCAGTTTCCTTTCCATTCGTTTTTTTGTGCTGCTCAGACTGCATTAAAACAATGGGACTCCAATCTGGATTGGCCACAAATCAGATTTGGGCTGCCAGTCTGAACAGGGCCCTTATATTCCCAACTTGTTTTGACCCCTCCCCCCACCACCTGTCCTCTATAGATGGGAGAGAAGGGTCGACCCCATGGGTCGGGTGTACTATGTTGACCACATCACTCGGACCACCACGTGGCAGCGCCCCACACAGGAGTCTGTGCGTAATTATGAGGAGTGGCAGAACCAGCGCAGCCAACTGCAGGGAGCCATGCAGCAATTTAACCAGAGGTTCATATATGGGGTGAGTGTGAACACATCACTGGGAATGGTGGACAAAGTATACTCAAGTATTGAATATTACAAAATTTTACTTGGGTGGATTAACTGCATGTTGTGGGGGCCTCTGCAGAAGCACAAAACAAGACTTGTTGCATACGGTGCTTCCCACGCAAAAGTTGGGATTTATAAGGCAAATTGGATTGGAGAATGTAGGTAACGGTTTACAAAACAATTGTTTTGTTATGTATAGCGGTTTCAATACATGTTAAAAAGTCCAATTATAAAATTGCTCTCCGTCGTTTATTTCATAAAACAAGTAATATTGTTGGCCTATGATGACAACATAAGATACAGTATAAGGAGCACAAATAACAGATTATGGTCTGAAATGGTTATGAAGTACAAACATTTTTATTAGAATTGAAGTGCAATTAATTGCTATAGCCCACAAACTTAACAGTAGTACCGTAGTCTGTAGTGTATTTGCCAAGTTGGAAAACCTTATTTATTGGTGATTTTGCTATCACCTAGACCAACCTAATGGTACACAATGCTTCAGAGCAGAGGTGATATGAGTCTTTCCTCCATGGGCTATTTTACGCTGGACTGTTCTAATTAATCCATGTCTTAATATGTATTAAAATGCAATCATAACATAACTTTATGTCCCCTCTCTCATTTGACCCCATACTGAAATGAATCCAGTGGCTTACTTGAAAATCAGTTCCCAGTATGCACACCCTTGATGCTGAAACCTCTCATGTGACATTGCACGGTCCTGCATGACTGTGGTAATTGGTAGTTGTGTCCAGAAGGCTTTGGTCAGATCACATGTTTGCTGCACAGTACCCAAGGGAATTAAGGAAATAGCGCCACACTATTTGACAGTTATTCAATGTTTCAGCTATGTAACCTTCATTACACAGCTTAAACGTTGGTGCATCAAATGTCAGTTTGTGTAACAGTTTGTATTAGGACTGTGTGATGAAAACAAAAAACAAATGTATGTGTTTACCTTGCTGTAAGTCGCTCTGGATAAAGATTGAATTGAATGCTTAAATTGTGAAACAAAACAATCCCTAGTTTATTATATCCATGGTCTGCACCTCATCAGGTGCATGTTTTAGCATTGTTTAAAATACTCGGGGGACCATAATAACATTCAGGGAAATTAGAGCTTGATAGCTATTCCTCTCATGTGTAACAGACATGCAAAGGCCTTTGACATGCAAAATATGTATTATAATTATGTGTAATAAGATAATTATGCATTTAATTTGCTTAGTTTTGCCATTGAACAGGCACCTTCCGTTTTCTTTGCCTCTTAGCTCCAAGATCAGCTTGCAGCTGCAGCAAGCAAAGAATTTGACCCACTGGGGCCTCTACCACATGGCTGGGGTAAGCATGGTTGGCTATTAAGTGTTTGACACTGTTTCACTAATACCCCTGTTATTAGTTGGAAAACAGACCTTTAGATGTGCTTGTGGAAATATATATCTATAGATATCCGTAAGTGGTACTGTACTGCACTTGAAGCATCATTTTCCAGACTGTGAATAAGCCATAAATAATACATAAACAGTTAACTTTTATCTTCTCATTACTATTTTATGTCCAGAGAAGAGAACTGACACCAATGGCAGAGTGTATTTTGTTCATCACACAACTCGGACAACTCAGTGGGAGGATCCCAGGACACAAGGGTGGGTACATTAATATCACCTGTGTTGTACTCCTTTGTAACTTACAGACCCTGTTGTAACCATGTTCTAACATAGTGGTAAAGATCCTGTTCTTATTATTTATTTGTGTTTATTATTATTATATTATGCCTAGCATGTTGTATGGACAGCTGCCGCTGACATATTTTAATTCTGTGTGTGTGTGTGTAATTTCCAGGTTGTTGAACGACAAGCCCCTGCCAGAAGGTTGGGAGATGAGGTTCACGGTGGATGGTATACCTTACTTCGTAGACCACAATAGGAGAACTACCACCTACATCGATCCTCGCACAGGGAAATCCTCACTGTATGTCTGAGTTTAAACAGTTATAGACCCCTCGTTCAACAAAGTATATAGGGTTTAAGTGGATAAAAAGCTTCTGTTGCTACAGTAACTCCTGTGTTCTAGGTCCCGAAATAACATTGCATTAGAAAGTTCCACTGAGTCGTAGCGTTGGGAAAATGCCTCTAGTCCCCTCTGGTGTAAGCTTCTAAACAGCAACCTTTTTGGGGAAGGTGGGGATTAAATTAATGTTGTACTTGGAGGTTATGTATCTGATGCTGGTTTCTTTGTAATTGGGAGTTAAAGCACTTAATTTATTATCCTCCCACCATGTTACATTACTATTTAACATTTTAGGTATGAGATTATATTTATATGTTAATAAGTACACTTTGAAGTACACAGTAATCTTTATTTTGGTCATTTCCTACAGTGAGAACGGGCCCCAGATTACCTATGTCAGGGACTTCAAAGCCAAAGTGCAGTACTTCCGATTCTGGTGTCAGGTAAGTGTCATCTGAACAACTCGCGCAATGATATCAACATATCTGTTATTGATTGAAATCCTTTATTAGTAATAACCCCTTGAGATGTAGTGTCTTGTTTTCGAGGGGGTCCTGAAATTAAATTCTGATCTGTACCCATTCATGTATTGTTTTCTTAGTTAATACGTAATATGGCAGAAACTACCATCTTCATATTGACAAAACATTAATCATAGGTCTTGTAGCTGGGATCCCTTTACAGTTTACCATTTATGAATTACTATGATTCGCTTGAGGGGGCCACCATAGCCATTGACCTAAAAGTGTGAGTCTCCTTCCTTGTTTGAGCTGCCGGTATAACCCATTGGTATGTGTGAGGATGTCATCCAAGCTGCTTTTTTTCGTTTTTAAATGTCTGTAAATGAGGTCAAGAGAGGTTGCACGGAAACATGGAAAGCCTCAATTGTATGTATATACAGTATATTTTACATGAGGTTTTCATGCCTGTCTTTTTCTCTCTCATTCCTTGTGCCTCTATCTCTTAGCAACTGTCGATGCCCCAGCACATAAAGATTACAGTCACTCGCAAAACCTTGTTTGAGGATTCGTTCCAACAAGTGAGTTTCTCCAAGCTTTTATTATACTCTTAAATCTTCATTACTTTGCGTAGAAATGTTTTTGTCTTAGACTTTGACTTGTTTAACCATTTTCCAATCAGCGCTGTAATTTTGTTTTTTACAAATTGCTAATTTCATTGAAATAATTTCCCTCTGTGTTTCTTTTCTGTTGAAAGATCATGAGCTTTCATCCACAAGATCTGAGACGGAGATTGTGGATCATATTTCCTGGAGAGGAAGGCTTGGACTATGGGGGAGTAGCCAGGTAATTACTGTGTGTTGAGATGCTTGATGGATGACTTTAAATCCCTTTGCGCTCATAGGATGCTTTTATTTGGCCACCACCCACAAATTATGTGCAACACAAATCACCACTATCTTTTTTTATTTATTTACTCTGGGAATATCTTTACAGGGAATGGTTCTTCCTGCTGTCTCATGAGGTGCTGAATCCCATGTACTGTCTGTTTGAGTATGCTGGCAAAGACAACTACTGTCTGCAGATTAACCCGGCCTCTTACATCAACCCTGACCACCTCAAGTACTTCAAGTTCATTGGACGCTTCATTGCAATGGTACACTGCATCATGTGTCTTTTCTTATCACAGGGCTGATAGCTGCTGCTAATTAGAGTGTCTCAGATGTCCTGGCCCAATATTATTTCATTGGAGGATGAAAGGAAATACAATTGGTAGCCAATGATGGTCAATTATTTTTTAGATGGTTGCACCCCCCAGAAAAAAACACTATTATCTACTTCTAAACTAAACTACACATTTTTTGAGCAGGCCTGAACTTTATTTAAGGTTTTTCATTTGGAAGACATTATAGAAGTAAATATTGGACTTGGATGATAGAAAACTATCATTGCAATCTATCGATCCATCCCTGATGGTATTGTTATTGACAAGTTACATGTTAAGTGATCATAAACTAAGATGTCTTGTACTGTCCGTTTCTAGGCGCTGTTCCATGGAAAGTTCATTGACACAGGTTTTTCGCTTCCCTTCTACAAACGTATCCTGAACAAACCCCTTGCTCTCAAAGACCTGGAGTCCGTAGACCCAGAATTCTACAACTCCCTCATGTGGATCAAGTACGTTTGGGCATATATAGGGTGCAGCTACTGAATGTAGTGAAGTCACATGGCTCTGTGATTATGGGATAATGCATCAAACATAATTTAAGCTGAGGATGGCCATTGTAGGCCTAAGCCTGATTTATACTACTTACTGTAACAATGACATCCTCTGTTTTGCAGAGATAACAACATTGAAGAGTGTGGCCTAGAGATGTTCTTCTCAGTAGACAAGGAGATCCTGGGGGAAGTAACCACCCATGAGCTGAAGGCTGATGGAGGGAACGTTCTTGTCACAGAGGAGAACAAGGAGGAATACATCAGGTACAGTCTACTCTCTCATCTGCTTATCCCAAGAGATAATAAGAAATGGTTTAATGCTTGTTGAGTCTTAACCACTTAACCCATTTAGACCTGAGGCCGATTCTACCGTCTTCTAAATCCTAACAGGTTTCTGAAAAACGTATGTTTCTATCAGTGGTTTGCAAACTCACCCCCAAAATGATATGTATTTGGCCGCCGACCCCCTTATCAAAATATTTAGTTCCAGGGACCCCCAGAAGCAAAGATTTGACTTACAAATGTTAAAAATATATATATTCAAAGATTTGACAAAATGTTCACGACTTTTAAAAAATAGCAGATCTACAAGCTCACATTGCGGCATAAGTGCATAAGAGCTTGTAGATCTGCAATATTTTAATAGCCAAAGAAATCTAAAATGACACAGATGCGTTCCCGGCCGTAATGGGTTAAATCTTCTATACTTCTAAAACTGACCTGAGTGACTTACTGTACTTGGACTGCTTTTTTCCCTCTACACCAAATTTCTTTGCCAAAAATAGAAGATCTACAAGCTGACAACGTGTCTCACCATGACACATTGTGAGCTTGTAGGTCGGCTATTTTGGGCTAATGTTCCTCCCAGAATATGGATACCGGGGTTCAAGTGGCTAAACAATCCTATGCTTAACATCATACAGATGTATCTAAATGACCTTTGAAAGAGAATCCGCCTCAGACGCCAAGTTCATAATGATATAAACTGCATCACAGATGGTGGTTTTAATTAATGAATTGACCAGGGTCCCCGAGGGCTCTATAGTTGGTCCGCTCCCTTTTTAATCTCTACACCAAATCTTTTGGCCAAAAGTCGCAAATCTAACAAGCTCACAACGTGTCACATTGCAACACCTTGTGAGCTTGTAGATCTGTTATTCTTGCTGAGTCTTCGCCCCCCGGAAAATAGGGATGCTGGGGTTCATGTGGTTAATAAATTGTCTTTATGTATGCAGATTGGTTGCAGAGTGGAGATTATCCAGAGGAGTGGAAGAGCAGACGCAAGCTTTCTTTGAAGGCTTCAATGAAGTTCTGCCTCAGCAGTACCTTCAATACTTTGATGCCAAAGAGCTAGAGGTACTGAGCTTTGGACTTGGTGGTAGTAATCATTTGTTGCTGTCGGGTGGAAACCTTGTATGTTCAAAACTTGTATGTTTTATTGTCATTTAAAAAAAAACGCGTTGTGAGCTTGTAGATCTGCTATTTTCACTGCGACACTCCTGTACAATGAAGTTGGGCATTCATTTAAGTTGAAAGATGGAGATGCAAGGTTTCTGCCCGACAGCAACGATATGAATTCATAATGAACTTTCTGCAATTTTCATACATGCATGGAATAGTGGTGTTGTTAATTCCAAAACACTATTGACATAAATAATTAGGAGTAGCTGCTTCACAGCTGTTTTCATATTCAGCAGTATTAAAACTTCATTAGGGAACTCAGCGTATCTTTGAGAACATTTGAGAAATGCGTCTCAGGGTTATTTTCACGTCATTATGAAACATAGATTTTCATTATGAAAACAGAATGGCAGAGTACTGCACAAGTCCCTTGCACAGACATATTACCACACTCCTTCTACTTTCATATTGCTGTTCCCTACCACAGTGCACAACATAATCAGTTACTCTCGTCTAACTAGTTCATGACAAGTAGGGGTGTAACAGTTAATCAAACTAATCGATTTAATCGATTAGAAAAAATAAACGATAATTTAATAAAATAATCGATTAATAGCTCTCGATCCCTATTTTGTGCATGTCATTATAGGCAAAACGTTATTTAAAAAAAAATATTGTGGTAATGGTTGATCTATAAGCTCACAACTGTGAGCTTGTACATCTGCTATTTTCACTATTTTCGTATGACACCATTGTGCGACAAAATAAATGAAATAAAAACGCGCTTTTCGATTATTATTCAACTAATCGATAAAGTAATCGATGGAATAATCGCGAAGAAAATGATCTATAGTTAGAGCCCTACGAATTAGCAAACACAAAGTCAGCCCTCTCACAAAGGGTGTACATTTAATGTCCCTGAACGAGCCTATCAAGAACCGCCAAATCCAATGAGTTCAATGGACAGGTGGCGCCATCTTGTGAGGTTAACAGCTATTACTTTCAATGTTGCGACGTCACATTCTCTCTCTTTATTAGGTGATGCTGTGTGGGATGCAGGAGATAGACCTGGTTGACTGGCAGAGAAACGCCATCTACAGACACTACGCCCGCAGCAGCAAGCAGATCCTCTGGTTCTGGCAGGTTGGTACTAGTGCACACACACACACACACACACACACACACACACACACACACTTGTGAGGACATCAGCATTTTAAGGTGGCAAATTGAAAATAGCTGAAAATTGATTGAAATTTATTCTCGAAAAGAGCTCATTTGCAATGATGTTGAGATTATACACACACACACACACACACACACACACACACACACACACACACACACACACAAACCATTAAGACAGATATAAAACAACAACATAAAACAGAAAACTAGTACATTTAAAAAAAAAGTTACATGGTGAGGTAGGGAGATTTAAGAGCAGGTTATTAAATTGTCCATAGGATATTGGGGCATTAACTTTCACCAGTAATAAATCTAAGCCGAAAAGTTGCGTGTGGCATCGTAGTATAAAATAGGGAAAACTATCCAAACACCTAAACCTAACCTCTAAATGTCTAATCCTAAACCTAACCCCACCCTGAATCTTTTTTTCTAATTGTAAACCTATCTCTAAAAATCTGTTTCAACCATAAAACAACCATTTTTCTTGTGAGGATCAGGGAAGGGTCCTCACAATGTCTATTTCTCATAATCTACTAAACTGTACAAGTATAGTAATACAAACACACTAACACAATCTACATTTATCTTTAATATGTGATTTAAGCAACATTGTGCCTTTTAATACGCAAATGAATTAAAGACCTCACAGTGTACGGAATTTAGGACTAAAATACATACCTTTCGACAAGTACATTTACTGGATAAATCAACTTTTTTACTTTTCATTAATTCAGAGTTGAATAAAAAGCCCCTAATCTGTCCCTAATCAAAGAATGTCAAAGTCAAGCCTTGGTGAACAGACTAATGGGAAACAACAGGGTTTTAAAGGGGATCAAACCTCGAGGCCATTTGTATGAGTTTGCTGCCCTCTAAAGGTTAAGAACTATAGAAGGGTAAAATGTTTAAACATGCCCGGCTGCTGCTAACCTTAGTGTACTGACGTAAGCGATACTTGCAGCTCATCATATGAACCCATTCAATCCGGGGACTCTGTCATTTTAGATTTCTTTGGGCTATTCAAAAGGTGCATAAACAAGCTCATAGCTCTGAAAGCTCAAGATCTAAAAGCTCGGCTTGTAGATCTGCCATTATTTTTTATTAAAACATGAAAATTGGTGCAAATATTAGATATATTTTTTAAGCAGACATTTGTAACTCATATCTTTGCTTCTGGGGGTCCCTGGAAGATGTTTTTAATTTTTTTTGTTATGTTCGCTTTAAAAATATATGTATTTAAAGATTTGCACGAATTGTCAGGATTTTAAAAAAAAATAGCAGATCTACAAGCTCATGAGCTTGTATATCTGCTATTTTTGAACAGCCAAAATAAATCTAAAAATGACACACAGATGCGTTCCCGGATTGAATGGATTGATAATGGGTGTGTTAGATTTAGGTGTGCTAATGTGCAAGCATTGACAATGGCGTTGACTAGTCAGCGCTTGCACATTGGCACGCCTAAATCTAACACGCCCATTGAGACCTGTCAATGTGAGCACATTGGCACGCCTAAATATCACTTTATGACATTTGGTTACTGTTGAAAATTAACCATTTGGCTGACATTGGCACCTTTTGGCAGAGTAATGTCTATGTAGCATTAGGCCTGTAATCATTTATTAATATTACTTTACTTGGTGTGGGACTGTGAGTCTTTGCCTTTACATAGTGTACAGCAGTGGTTCTCAAACTTTTTCATGTCAAGGACCCCCAAATTGACACTTATTAGCCCGCTGACCCCCATTTCAAAAGATATGCCAGGGACCCCCATAAGAGAAGATTTTTTACGGCTCTAGCAGTGATTCTCAACCATTTTAATTTCAAGGACCCCCAGTTAGACATGCATTAAGGCTACAGACCCCCATTTAATGGCATTTCTATCACTTGGATCGCAATTTATATTGTAAAATCTATGTCAATTTAACTCTGAGAGTGTACAAATGGAACCAAATGGACCCGTTAGGGTCCATTTGGTTCCATTTGTACACTCTCAGAGTTACAGACCCATAAGGGTCCATTTGGTCCCTAATCTATCATTTAGCTGGGGACCCCCTGGAACTCCCTCAAGGACCCTTGGGGGTCCCCGGACCCCACTTTGAGAACCAATAGTGTACAGCAACTGTGTACAGCATCATACATTGCTCCTGTCACACCTGTCACAGAGAGGCATCCTATTGGGAAATATTCCTTATTCATCATATAACATGAATTCTTTGACAATTACTATGCTGACAGTTGGGGTGGGAAAGCTTTGTATGTATTTTAACAAAAGGCAGAGAACTGCTTGA
This sequence comes from Gymnoscopelus microlampas, assembly GCF_963454915.1. NCBI lineage: Eukaryota > Metazoa > Chordata > Actinopteri > Myctophiformes > Myctophidae > Gymnoscopelus > Gymnoscopelus microlampas. The sequence continues at coordinate 26,136,424 of NC_139944.1, read as the reverse complement.
CAACCAATTATAGGATTTATTCCGCAATCATTTTTGCAGTAAAAACAAAATGATTATAGGTTGCCTATAGTTTTAACAAGCTCAACGCATCACTTTCCCTATCACCCTTTTAACACTGATTTCTGTACTTGATTGTTCAAGATTTTTAAGCTAGAATTAATATGAAATAATGTTCCCAGTTTGTCAAAGAGATGGACAATGAGAAAAGGATGAGATTGCTGCAATTTGTCACTGGAACCTGCCGACTTCCTATGGGTGGCTTTGCTGACCTTATGGGTATGTTGTTGGAAAACACACACACACACACACACACACACACACACACACACACACACACACACACACACACACACACACACACACACACACACACACACACACACACACACACACACACACACACACTTTCATATTAAAGCTGCAGAATAGTTTTCTCAATTGATCTTAACCAAAAGCAATTTCACTTTGACTCGCGCCACAAATGTGAACATTTTAACTGTTTGTTGCAGAAACATACAGTTTGGACCTATCTCATCCAAATTAGTTACACCTTATTTCGGGAGTGACAATGTAGCCTGGCTCCGGCCCCTGAATCGCTAACCTCGCATTCAGGGTCTGGTGACGCTGTAGAAAGGCAGGTTTTCTCGGTTGAAAATCTAACCTTCCCAATCGGTATAATCCAGTATGAACCAATCGCCAAAGAGTCTCACTTTGGCCACGCCCCCATCTCAGAAAACTGCTACGCTGAGAGGGCTTTCAGACTGAATAATGGAGGGAAACTAAATAAAAATTCAGGCCAAGTGTCAGGCTAGTGACAATGTAATTGGCTTGCAAAATGAATTGGGATGTCCTATGAAAAAATATATCATGAACACCCATTCAACAACCCACGACTTGCGTCAGTCCAACCAACCATACTTGCAATTTCCTGGAATTAAATCTTTCTAGTTTATCTATAAATATGTTTATTAGTAATAGTAATATCATAATATGCTGTATGTGTGTGTGTGTACTGTGTATACATATGTATTTTTTTTTTTTATAATTCATACAGGGAGCAATGGACCCCAGAAGTTCTGCATTGAGAAAGTGGGCAAAGAGAACTGGCTTCCAAGAAGTCACACATGGTAAAGTTGGGGATTATTCTTTCTATTCCAATTATTTTACAGGATCCAGAACCACTTTAGTGCCTCCTTTGTTGGCCCTTGATTTGGTATTTGAAATCATGCACTCCTTTTACATTTTTAGTAAAACAAAACACTTTAAGTAAGACAAAATAACGAAATGGAAATCCATTTTCTCTCACGTTTGTCTACTACACCAGCTTTAATCGCCTGGACCTTCCTCCTTACAAGAGCTATGAGCAGTTGAAGGAGAAGCTGATGTTTGCCATAGAGGAGACAGAAGGCTTCGGCCAGGAGTAACACAGAATGGTAGGAGGTGCATGATGGAGAGGAGGAGGAGCGACACGCTTGGAGGAGGAGCCATGTCCATGCATGCTGCCACCAGCCTTCTGAATCTTCCTGTCTTTCGAAGGCTCAGGCAACACTACTGTTCCACCTGGATAGAGTCTGTTTCTGCGCCATGGATCTGCTACTAAACTGATGGGCTAGACATGCAGAGAGAGGCAGACCGACACACAGCTCTTTAACCACTATAAGCCTGTTTTATACTTCGTCGTACGCCTGTGTCACACGGAGAAAATAGCCGATCTACATGTTGTGAGCTTGTAGATCCGCCGTTTCCCTAGCCTAGGGACGCCAGGTTTGAAAGTGGTTAATTGCTGTTGTGTTTTCAAACGCAGTAGGATGTATCACCCATTCTTGGCCTTTCCGCATCAATTCCTCGATTCAAACTGCAGGAGTTCACTGACACTTTATTGTACTCTCACCCTCCCAACTGTGTGACTACCCTCCCCGCCCCACCCAATCCTAATGGGTTGTCTGTCTTAATCTCAGCAACTTCAATAACCTTGGGAGAGCCACCTTGTCTCACCTAGTATGCACTTAACTGTCTACAGCTTATATTTTAAGGAGAGAAAATCATAGTTGTGCTTGTTGAGTGATTTTGTTTCTTTCCCTAACTTTATCATTTCCCAAATCCACAGCAATCTATGATTTCATTATACCAATACGTAGATGCTATATTACCGTGCATATTTTTGTTGTTAAATTTTGTGTTAAAAAGTGTTAAATAGCTCTATATTCCCATAGTAATCATTGCTATAGTGTGTTTGTTCAGTAACAGTGGTGTGCCCATGGAAAAAAATAAGCTGACAAAATTGGAACTGGAACCCTATGAAATTGAAGCTGATAAATGGGTTCTCTCTCCTAATTGGGTGATATTGGTGTACCACCTGAAAATGTATTTTCTGTTTATTATAGAGCTGGAGAGACGAGAAGAGCCCTGTTACTGAACAAAGCGCTGAATGGAAGGTTTCAGACAACTGAAGGTTTAATCTGAAGCTCAATACAACTGGCCCTCAAGAAAAATCACATAAAACCTTTCTAAACAACTGTCGGATGAAGAACAGACATATTTAACAGAGCTTACAAGTGATAAACATGCATCACTTGTAAGACATCTTCAAGAGAAAAAGATTATTTAAGCTTTTACCTTTTATTTTCTACTTGCTCTCTTTTTATCACAGAAACAACCATGGACTAATGTGTTTACCAGTCTATCAGGTGTAGATATTACCCATCAATTTGACTCCTAACACTGAAGATAAACTTTTCAAAAGCAGATAGTAAAACACTTAAAGCTACATGGGTAAATCCCAATGAACAAAACATAATCTTAACCAATCTGAATTCCAATACAGTGTAGCTAGCAATGATTTCTTTGACAATATAAAGCTTTAACTTTTTAACAAAAGACCAAAAAATATCACTTACAGCACCTTTTTAAAAATCATTAAGTATATGCAGTGACAGAGTTCATTGCAACGTCACAGCCAACATGCACGTGCAACACTGAAGCAGAAGATACACTGTACACAGTAGCAGTACTGTCAAATAGTCTCCAATTCCTTGTCTTTAAATCATTGGTACAATACATTGCAGCAAAGTTAGATCATCATATGTTAATCCTTACTGTCTTATTGTTATTCATTTTGCTTTATGGTACTTGGTCTGTCTGCTTAACATTTAACAGATATTGAAGGTTTTCTTGTGTCACAAGAAACTCAGTACAATTTAACTAGCAAGCATGCTAGTTTGGCAGTCACAAAACTAAACATTATCAGCTCTCTTTTTCCAAGAAAGTTTCCAAGCAAAATGACAGACAGAAACAGTCAAAACACTCATGAGTCATAAGGTAGTACTAAGGCTAATTACTATAGGCAATGTTGGCATTTTGACCTGAATGGAAGGAATTGTAATGTGCTAAATATACAGGATCATGGTGAAGATTGAAGTAAAACAACACTGAGACCGTAAGCCTCAGGAGCATATTAAAACACTTACATTACACTGCAATTATTACACCGTAAAAGCAACTAAAACTCTGAGAATGGAGTGAAAATACCTTTTTCAGTCAGTGCGTGTGTGTACCTCCTAGGTTTGACAAACAAGAAACTGGCCTGCGTATGTGGTCCTTCGTCTTTGGACAAATAGGCCGGTGGGTAGATTAGCTGTTGGGAATATTGTAGCAGTTTCTTCATTTAATTTTGGTAGTTTCAATGCGAGCTAATTTCCTTTTGATTTCCTAACTTTATAATGCTTTGAAATCTTTTACCTGGTTTGCACATTATCATGTGAGCAGCAAGATTGTTGCGAATGTCAAGAGAGGATATATTTTTATGTGCAGTAGTTTTCTAGAAAAAAAGAAGTTATGTGACCATAATATAGCAATTGTTGTTAAATCAATGATTTTCTTGTTTGATAAGAATTCACACATTTTCAGCCCTTTATTGATTCAAGGCCCAAACACAGAACAGCGAGCACGTAGTGGGTGGTATATTTGTGAAACGGGTTTAAGTCATAGGATTTGACAAACCTGCTTCAAAATTGGTCTATGCACACTTGTGAATGGACAGCTCTGCTATCAGGAAAAAGAGACATTTTAACAGGCTTAAAAATTCTCAACAAGCTAAAATATTTACTGATGAAGTGGGCACAGTGACGTGACTCGTTTGTCACTTGACTTATTAGACCTCACCTAGCTATTCCCACTGAATGGTATTCGTTTTTCTGCTTGATGTTTAGAAATAAGTAGGCCAACAATAACAACTCAAATGAATCTTACCTGTTATATGTGTTCAATGACATCATGTAAATAATACATTTACTAAGTCAAAAAAGTGTGAATTATCTTAAAACATGGCCCATATTTATTCTAGTCCAGGACCCATAGCTCTCTGATGTGTAGGCGTAAATTGAGGATTAACATTTCATGGACTTGCTCTGAAAGTGGCCCTAGTTTTATAGGGTATTTAGCATTATAATTTGTTTGTGCAGTTCATGTATTGTCCCAAATTATGTCTGCTGATATCGGAGTTCAGCAAATAACTGTGAAACATTATTTTAAAAGAAAAAGCCCTTTGATTTGTTTTAGAAACTGACACATGAAATCACATTCTGCTTGACCAAAAGTGGCAGTATTTATGTAGACACTGTTGTGATAATAATGGTTGCTCGGAATGAGTACCTTTGTCGTTCTTCATCTCGCTAAGACAGTGGTAAAGACACAAGTCTTAACTTCGCTCGTAAATCCAAAACACATTTTGTCACTGTGGCTTCTGAAGCATATCTTTAACAAGTTAATGGTTAACATTGATTTGATGTAATACATAGTAATAATGTCTTATTACTGTGTATCTATGCAAAGTCTATACATAGTGTATATAAAATTATAGATATATCATGGCTAAGTATGAACATGTAGCCACAACAAATAATGTAATGGAGAAGTCGAAGTAGAACTGTTGAATGACTCTGAACATCGAGCTGTGTAATATATGAACGGGAAAAATGTGCAGAAAATGATATTCAGCTTGGATTAGTGTAATTCACTTTCACTTTGAAGATTGCATTAAATTACCCAAAGGCCCTATTTCAGTATTTGTGGAAAACTTATTCCCATGTGTGTGTCAACCATGATGCTCAATATCTTTGTATACTAACAAAGTGTCAGGATATCACAGCAGGGCAGATATTTTCCTCAACATTTGTGAAAGTTATTTACCGGTATTAAAGATCATTTCTTAGAGTTTGACTACCAGATTCGACCCCAATCGAAAATCACCTACTCTGTCTGCCCCGTGTGTGAATCTGTATGTACTGTATGTATGATCATCGGCAAAAGCAGGTGAAATTCCATATGTAAGAGCACTAGTGCTGTCAACCTGCATGCGATTGCTCAGGTTGGTTATTCGATTAACCACACAGGACCGTACAGGGCAGTCACTTTTGCAGCTGTGAAGGTTAAATCAAAGGTTATGGTGGTGTCCCTCTGTCAGGAAGGTAGACCTCCCGGACCGCAATGGACCTGCATTGTTGGGCCTTTTGTTTGAGGAGTTTTTCCATCCGGTACCTATTCTGAAAAGTCATCGAATGCAGACCAGATCACATAGGGTCCCAGTTCTGTCAGGAGAGAGACCTTTTGCAGCTTAGTGATAAAACAGTCTGCAGCCGCTGACAAGGATGTTGGCTGCGAAGAGATTGAGGTTCCCCCTGATTTTGAACCATGTGTTGGATGTGCCATGTACCATGTACTGTTGGGCAGAAGCCAGACAAAGGTGCAGCTTACTAAGGAGGGCTGTTCCTTTACAGGAGACACTGAACATTTCCTCCCTGCTCATGATCTCACTGCTTAACTACAACATTCTGTACACAAACTGCTGTTCATTAATGTTCAATAAATTAGACTCTTATGCATTGTACAGTAAGCTATACTGCTGCTCTGCCTTGTGAAGAGTTAACTGTTGAGGAAAAAAATACATCGACAAAACTTAATTCAGTGATTGCAATCTGGGGCTGTTGTTGGCTATTTAACAGATAATGCATAATAATGGCACCTTGACTTTTGAAATGGTTGATTAACCACTTGAAATTGTTTTTAACAATGCAGTGTTCCCAGATCATAGGGGAATTAAATGTATAGAAATAGACAATATATTAATACTTTTATTTCAACTGATTGCATTGTAAATCATGTTGATGGCTTAATCACTGTATTTTGTTTTGTCAAAGCTTTTTTGATAAATGGCAGTTAATGGTTGGATACTATTTATTTCTTAGCGTAATGTGAAAAGGATGGGTCCTTCATGTAAAATGAACTTGATTAGGAAATAAATCATTGGGTTACTGGAGCCTTACCGTGTCCACAATAATTTATTATTATTCATATTTATTTATTATTTTCACTTCATGAAGAAAAACACCAAATCTTTCTAATGTCACACCCCAGAAATCACATCAGACATTTGTTTGGTTTAAAGTTGTCAATGGGCATTCTGCTGTTGCAATTCTGTTAAAAGAAATGCAAATTGCACATAGTATTCCTTATTTATAGAGCACCTCTGAATGGCTCTGAAGTGCTTAATAACAATAGCAAAACAATTACAACTAGACAATTAGGCAAACTTGCAAAGTGTTGGTGTCCCAACGTAAGTTGTAGCCTACTGCTGCAGAGACTGGCAGCAGCATTTTGACTAGCTGATGGTTAACCACTTAGCCACATGATCCTTAGCATCCCTATTCTGAACATTAGTCAAATATTCCTGATCAACGGTACAAGCTCCGTTGCGACGTTGTCAGCTTTTAGATCTGCTACTTTCAGCAAAAATACTTTAAGTGTAGAGGGAAAACAGCAGGGGTCTTAGTATAGAGCCCTGGGGTATGAGAAGCCACCCAGGCCTAAATTGAATAGGCCTACTTTACTTGCACATAGATACATAGATATTGATATATGCATGCATACGCTCATGCAAATACATACATACAGATACACACACACACACACACACACACACACACACGTCAATGTACTGTATATGAGAGAGAATGTATACAGTATGTGTGTGTGACTGCATCAGTATTTGTGTCCATGTGTGCTTGAGTATGTACTGTATGCAGCCTACTGTGTGTGTGTGTGTGTGTGTGTGTGTGTGTGTGTGTGTGTGTGTGTGTGTGTGTGTGTGTGTGTGTGTGTGTGTGTGTGTGTGAGAGAGTGAGAGTGAGAGAGTGAGAGTGAGAGTGTAAGTAGCCTGAGAGTGTAAGTAGCCTATGTATGGATGCTTTAGGGGTAGCCTGAAGGCAAGTGACTATTGCAATAATAGCCACCAAGCCAGCAAGATGACATACCGTGATGGTTTTCTCTGTTAATAACAGGTTGTAGCTCAGCTAGACATAGTTGGGGGAAAAAAGAAACATGACTATTATGCCTGCTTGACTACAGTTCAGCATTCAACACCCTTGTGCCCTCCAACCTCGTCATCAAGCTCAGAGACAGAGGACTCAACAAAACAAAAAACATGACCACTCCTGTCTTTAGCCTGGTAAACCTCCTCCGGAAATCTCTTTCATTTGTCATCATTTGTATTTGATTTCAGGAGTTGCTGAAATCAAATGCAAATGAGATTTACGGAAAGGGGGTGGTTTACCAGGCTATCCTGTCTTGGCCCAACTTCATTGGCTCCCTATACATTTTGGAATTGATTTGTTTATAGTAGTCTGAAAAGCAGGGGTGACCACATTAGTATTGTAATAGTATTCAAATTCTGCATTTTGCCATTATCCTCTGACCTTTGTCCATGACCATGTCTAAAGATCCATTTACATATACATTTCCTGAGAAAATGACAGTCAATTACAGTCTAGAATGTGTGTCTAATACTACTGTTTTACACTGTATTATATACAATGAAATCATAATACATAACAATAATGTGAACTATTATTATAATAATAATAGTACAAATCAAATTCAGTTAATCCAAAAAATGCCTAACATGTCCTGTGATGTAAGAAATAAAAAACGAAAAAACATTTTCTAATGGCCTATCCTGTCACGAGATGATCCCCGTTCAGGGTACAGCACAGCTATTCTCAGTTGGATTATGAAATAAACCTGTGACCTATTGCAGTGGTTCTCAACATGTTTTTTGGGGGTCCCCAGGTGACAGTGAAGTGACAATTCAAGGACTTTTAATACCTCAAAAAGAAAAAGACCATTACTGCATCAAAAGTAATCAACAAACTACACTATAAAATAGCCAATTTGATCAATATTTGATTTATCTGTGAAACCGAGTCAAACTAAATGTAATGCCTCAACTCCTAGTCTCCAACAATTCCAAGTGCTTGTCAGGGTAGGGGGTCCCCAGTTCAAATACGATTATTTTGGGGGGTCGCAGGCAGCCTGAAAAGGTTGAGAACCACTGATCTGTAGGAAGTAGGAACCATTAAAACGTTACGTGTGCGCGCACGGTGAATTTACGATGTGACATGTGTAACATGTATTAGTGTCCCCTGGTCAGCTGAAAGACATGGCAGCTCCAGATCTGATCCAGACTCTTCTCTATACTGTCAACAACCTGCTGCAGCAGGACAAATATAAAGCTGCTCTGGCCGTTCTGAAGGGCTTCAGGAATGGAGCCGTGTGAGTTATTCATGTGCACGTTCAGTGTGTAATATGTATTGCACTAATAGCAGATACTGTAGCTCAGCTGTTAGTGCATAACATTACCTGTCTGTTTAACTTAGGGAAGTACAGCTATGGCTAATTTGTCAGTAGCAATGTTCCTTCTATTTAGTAATAATAGCCTTTCTACCTAATTAAGCTTATGTTTATATTAGGTATGTTTATGGTGTTTGAACCATTCCATAAGGCAAATGTGTGGAAAGTAAGACTAGCAATACCACAATATAAAATACTCTGTTACAAGTAAAAGGCCTGTGTTCAAAATGTTACTTGAGTAAAAGTGCAAAAGTATTGGCTTCAAGTAAAAGTGCTAAAATGTTTGAAAATAGCAGGAGCTTGTAGATCAGCTATTTTCAAATAGCTTATGTATAAAATAGGGCTAAAGTGGTTAATGTATGTTTTATAATATAATCATTTATATCTGCAAAGTAACTAGTAACTAAAGTTTTCAAAACAAATAGTGGAGTAAAAGTACAATATTTGCCTCTGAGATGTAGTGCAGTAGAAGTAAAAGTATTGAATATTGTAAAAAGTAAAAAATACCTCAAAAGTGTACTTAAGTACAATACTTGACTAAATGTACTTAGGTACTTTCCACCACTGACTGAGGGGGTCCTGTGATCTTGTTATGCAGCCATATAAATATTGTCCCAAACTTGCACTGACTTAGTTTGATATGTGTATGTGTATCCTTCTTTTGTCAGATATGGGGCTAAAATCAGAGCCCCACATGCCCTTGTGATGACATTCCTATTCAGAAGTGGAAGGTGAGAAATGTATTCTGCAATGTCCTGCCTGTTTGACCAGACGGTATCTAAACTGTTACGGTAGTAATAAATGTTTTATCTCTTCTGACCCTAGCTTGAAGGACAAGCTGATGGCTATTGCGAAAGCCACATACACGCACTCCCGCAATCTGGCCTACTTTGTGTTTACGTATAAAGGACTGCAAGCCTTGCAGGAGAAGATCCAGGGGAAGAGCATGCAGTCTCAGTCTTTCCTGGCTGCTTGCATAGGAGGATGGTTAGTTTTTGGAGATAACAACAACATCAACAGCCAGGTAGGCCATTTATCGCAGACGCTTATGAATCCTAATGTGGGGGTGAAATCATGTGACAGAAATTAATTCAATTAAAGTTTAGGATTCAAGTAATTCATTTTGTAATATATTGTGTAAATCAGTGGTTCTCAAAGGGGGGTGTCCGGGGACCCCCAGGGATCCTTGGAGGGGTTCCCCAGCAAAATGTGTTAATTTCATCACAATAATCAGCATCAAAATAATTTTAATCACTTTATCCATTTATATGTTGGCTATTCAAAAATAGCAGATCTACAAGCTCACAGCACGTGAATTTCTTTATGATTATTTTCTTTTAATTTTTGTTTAAATTTTTTAACACAAATGTTCACATCTGGGGGTCCCTGGCAAAAACATTTTCAGATTGGGGTCTGAGGCAAATGCATATCAATTTGGGGGTCCTTGAACCAAAAATAATGTGATTCCTTGTCTTTGTTGACTATTAGGCTTTTAAATGAACAATTCGCATCACTATCTCAATGTTTGGATAGCATTAGTAAAATAGATGCTCTTAAGCTATCTGGCACTCTGAATGCGAGCTCCAGATCCTTAGCCCAATCATAACTTCACCAAACCATAGCCATTAAACTGATTCTACTAACAGTGCCTAACCTTAACTCAAATCAATTAATTCAACCACACCAAACTCATGCCTAAACCTAACCATACCTAAACCATAACAATGTGTAACCTGAACCGCTGCAGGCTATAACCATGTGATTGCCCCCAACCAATCAAATGGTGGAAGGTCCGATGGCTGAATAGCTTCTACCGTAGCTAATCCGAACCTTAATTTGTGCCTTCATCTCTCCCTCGTCTCCAGATCAACATGTATTTGCTGTCCAGGATCATGTTTGCCCTGTCTCGCCTGGCTGTTGAGAAAGGCTATGTACCCCCTCCTAAGAGGGACCCCTTCCCCCTGTTTGCCACCTTGGTGTGGGGCACCGTGTTGTGGTTGTTTGAGTACTATCCCCACACCCTACAACCCTCGCTGCAATCTTCCATGAACTACCTTTACCATGACAGTAACGTGTGGCACGACATCTCCGACTTCCTCATTTACAACAAGCCACGGACTGCTGCACAGGAATGAGGTGGCAAAGCTTAACCCGTTAAGACCTGAGGTCGGTTCTACAAATGCCTTCTAAATCAGTAGTTCTCACACTTTCAAGATGTTTCAGAAATGTTAGTGCCGCGCTGCGAGCTTGTACGTCTGCAATATTTTAACAGCCAACGCAAAAACTCTAAAATGACACGGATGCTTTCCCGGTTTTAATGGGTTGAGCATTTGTTTTAAAAAAGTTCTCTCACAGATTTGTGGAACTGAAAGTAAAATCAATTATACTTATTCCAATTATGATTTTCAGGGCTGTCACAATTATCGCATTAACGCATGCGATTCATTCTAACCTTTTAATGCAATTAATGTCAATGACATGAATTGCGTCAATGTGGGTGTCATTTTGAAGTGTTGGACTAGAAGTGTGATTTGTTTTTGCGGTGTGACACCAGCTGTGTGTACTCAGTACTCACACACCGTTGCCCACATGGAGCAGCGCAGACTCTGACTCACAGACTGCTCGGCTCGAGTCTTGTCACAGTGTTAATTTGCTGAAGATGACAAGTGCGCAGAGCCTACACAAATGTGTTTTTTTAGTAGACAAATGGGACGATGTTCTGAAAAAAAAAGTCAGCTTCCTCTTTCAATCAATCTCTCGCGATTTGGCTTGACTTTAGTTTCAGAAGAGCCAGAAAACAGTACGAGTGCTGTTTGGAAATACAGTGCATCGCATTTGAGGTGAAGTAACTATGAAAGACAAAGCACGCCCATAAGCAATAAATAGCAGTGGCAACAAAGGCTGCTAACATTCGCTGCACTACTTCGCAATACCAGGAGATGATGATAATGTTCCATTAAAAACGGCCAGTAAAGTAATGATGATCAGCGGCTGAACACTATTCTGCTAGGTTGGTCATTCAGAACTATACATTCCTTCAGTTAAAAAAAATCCCACTTTCCCTTCAGTGTGGGACCATTACGAAGCAAACATTAGTGCATTTTCAAACAGTACTGGCCCATACAGTGCTTCCAAGAAACCAGTTGGCATTTATTTTAGTAAGCTATCAGTTTTAGTTTGCATGCCAATTTGAGCAACAGCCTTATATTTGCTTTATATAATTGTTGGCAACATTCTAGCCATGACATGACGCTCGTCTGTCACAAGCTGTCTGTCATGGTATGACAGTCATGTTTCAGGGCTAGCAACATTCATATTCTAAGTCATCCTATTTCACAGGGTGATAGTATAGTAATAGTATAGAGTATAGCCACTTCTCCAGACACTACTACACCCCTGAATATACCCATTTTGTGCGGATTCCTCGTTAATTTGCTGGTAGTTTGGTTTTAAAAGCAATGAAAAACATTTGATTAAATTGTGATTAATGCAGTTATGTAGTTACATTTTAACCGCTTGACAGCCATAATGATTTTATGTTCCCTGTTTTAATTTAGTAGTAGAAAACATTATGTAGATGAATTACTTTTATATTATTTTAGATTAAGTGTGCTCATACTGTAAGCTCATTATCCACTATAATTTGGCAGGTTTTTAAACTGTGATTGATTAAATGTAATACTGTGTTATTCATTGTTGCACTACAGTGAACAAAAAAGCAACATGTGAGATGTGATGACTACATTTACCTGAAACAGCTCTATCATGTGCAATAATGTTGCATGATACCTCATGTGTTGTTTGAGTGCCAACATTTATTCTGGTCTGAAATGTCATTGGAATTATTTGTCTTTCTTTTCTTTTTTGGGGGGCTGTAATATCAGTCTCTGTTAGAGCTTCAGGAGAAATGCTTATGTAGTTCAACTTGATGTGTTGCCAAATTATGTTGCTTTCACAGGAATCACATGTGGCATATTGCCATATGTGTACGGTATAATGTCATCTTATCATGTCCTACTTAGGATGTGGGTAAGGGGTAATTTATTTGGACATGATGGGCACAACATATTTGTTTGTAGCCTTCTTTTCAAGTAACATTAGATTGGCACTGAATTAAGGTTTGCCTTTTTTGGAAAATAAATCATAAATGCCTTCAACGTGACTAGTGTCTGCAGTGAGAACAACAGTTATTACTGTGATACAATAACAGCAAACGAGCTCAAAAGAAGTCACACACACCCAAAACCTTTTGAAGGCAGGTGCTGGTCGCAAAAAGCAAAGAGATTGATGACAAAGATGAATGTCTGCACACTGTAGCTCCCTTAGTCACTTAAGGGAACTACAGTGTGCACTTGTGTGGACATTATTTTTAGCCGCATGCTGAAAGCATAGCGGCTCTATATTCAGTCTGACTCTAACCCGACACATGTCCGACATGTTTGCAACACTTTTTTTGCGTGATTGGCTGTCGTTTAAGCCAATGGGCGCCCTCGTCCTCCCAAGCTATGGGACTAGACACGCCTCTCTCAGTGGATTCGTCTGAGCGCTAGCCGAATTTGGCTAATAGTTAGCTTGTATGCTTGTATGATGTTACTAACTGTTTTTAGCCAAACGCGGTAATGTCCACTCAGAGATGCTCGTAGGCCTGCGTCCTGCGTCGCTGACGCACCATATTGCGAAAGGACGCATTCATGACACCGTCGTTGCGTCCATGGGACGCACTAGGTAATAGCTCCGATAATATATAATATTTGTCAGCCAGCTGTGACCTGCATGGACTCTCTCGGTTAGACACCGTTGGTGGAGAAGTATAACTCGGTTAGACACCGTTGTACTGGAGAAGTATAACTCGGTTAAACGGCGTTGTGTGGCAGCAGCAGCAGCAGCAGCAGCAGCACAGCCCCTCGCTGTTAGTCTACGCTACTCACAGAGAGAGAGAGAGTCGCATGAGGAGCTGGTTGAGACCTGCTCTTAAACGTGTTAAAACGTCTTGGATAGACCACTGTCTGGAATAATAACTGATCATCATACATACAGGTCTACTACTACTAATCTTTGTTGGTGTTGTGCTAAGGCTGAACGATTAATCGTTTTCAAACCGAAATCGCGATTTGAAACCACGCGATTAGCTAATCGATTTTTTAATTTTTAATTTGATCATAATAAATAATTTTAATATTAATATTAATCCCAGAGCACCCGCGGGACTTGTCTCCTCCTCTCCAGAGTGGCTGCCTCTCTCTACAGGGAGCGAGAGGGCAGCGCCCCCCCCCCCCCCCCCCCCCCTCTCTCTCTCTCTCTCTGTCCCTCTCATAGAGTTAGGTCCCTCGGTCGGCTGCGAGTATTTAAAGTTTGTCGAACGGCCGTGTCGCGCGTAGCGGTAAAACATTATTTTCGGTGCGACACAAGTAGTGTAGTAGTAGTGTTGCTCCTATCTATGTTTGTTTCTGTAAGTGTAACTTATATTTTTCCCATCATTATTAAACTATTTCTGTTGGGTGCTGTGATCTCATGTAAACAATACGATGCACAGGACTTCCTGGTCAGTGTTGCCAGGTTTTGTGAGAGAAATAAGCAACCCTGTCTATGAAAACAAGCCCAAAACAAAAGAAGCGACTATGAACTGTATCTTTGTCACTTATGTACAGTGGTGGAAAAAGTACTCAAATGTTGTACTTAATAAAAGTATCAATACTGCAATGTAGAAGTACTCTGTTACAAGTAAAAATACCAAATTCAAAATTGACTTGAATAAAAGTAGGCCTACAAAAGTATTGGAATCAAAATGTAAAGTACCAAAAGTACTTGTGTTTGAAAATAGCAGATCTACAAGCTCACAACGCGTCGCATCGCGGCGAGTTGTGAGCTTGTAGATCGGCTATTTTCAAATTACCTATGTATAAAATAGGGCTAAAGTGGTTAATGTAGGTTTTATAATATTATAATTTATATCTGCAAAGTAACTAGTCACTAAAGTTCTCAAATAATTGTAGTGGAGTAAAAGTACAATATTTGCCTCTGAGATGTAGTGGAGTAGGAGTTAAAGTATTGGAAATTAGAAATACTCAAGTGAAGTACAAATACCTAAAAATTGTACTTAAGTACAGTACTTAAGTAAATGTACTTGGTTACTTTCCACCACTGCGTTATGTATTCTGAGTTTTTCACTTCCAAGGAGTAGTAGTAATACAATGTACAGTAGGAGAGGACTTTGGCTTGTGAGACAAAAACGTGTTACATTTTAGTTGAATGATAATCTACATAAGCTAAATACTGGATATCAGTAAATATGCTTCTGGAGCCATAAGTGAAAGACCTACTTATTTCACTGCTGTGAATTGTTTACACAAAATGGTAATGTTGTGTTGTTGACAAGATTGGAGCCAAAAAAGCCTGCCGCATGCGGCTTTATTATGACTTGTCATTCTTGTTTACTTTTGATTACTGTGATGCAAATAATGGCATACCGTTTTGCCCCCCCCCCCTTATCAGTTTCCTCATAGATGATATACAATTAAGTGTGTAAAAACAATGAAAACAAACAGCTCAAGGTCACTGCATAATACTCATGCATATGTGTGTAAATACATTAGATGGATTTATGTATTACATAATCCCAATGGGTCATGTTCCCAGGGTTCAGTTTTGGTATTCATGAAACAAAATCATGAAAACGGTAAGCATGCAATCTTGTCACCTTTCAGTAAAATGTTCCGTTTTGAATGGTAATGGATCACCTAATTGATTCATGCAATCCCAATGAGAAATGTTGTTTTCTCTCTAAGCAAAATGGTGTGACGCATGCAGGTCTGGGAATGTGTCTCTGTGTAGAAGGCAGCTGGCTACATTGTGTCTTTATTACATCATAGACTTTCTTCCAGGCTGTGCCTAATCAAAGCAAAAGAGTGATGTGTGTTTGGATGCGTACGGATTGACTGTCAACGATAGAGAGTCCTTTCAGAATTAGTGATTCTGGTTATGGTTGTTAAAAATTATGCATTGGTAATGAACCCGGGGCGGTGGATGCATTGAATATGTGCAGCTGGAGCTGGTCATGGCTGAAATTGGAGTGTGTGACACGGTGTATAGCCAACAGTCTTCTACCCAGAGAGACGGGACATATCCAAACCATATGGACCCGCAATCATTTGAATACTGTCAGATATATGGGGGTCCGTGGTCTAATGAATACCAAACTGAGGGTCCTTGAAATTAAAAAAGAAACACTAGCAGGTCCATCTTTCCCCTGTAGTCTAGATGGAAATTGGGGTCCACAAGCATACTGTAGGGTGGATTTTCTTTTTCTTCCGCCACCTGGTTTTTCTTAATCCTTGAAATGTGTATTTTAAGATTCTGCCAGATAACAGGCTGAAATAATGTCCCATGGGGTTAATTTATCTTACACATATCTATCCAAACCCCAAAAAGCACAGTAAGCGCTTTACTTACAACAGAAATAAAAACACAGCATGAAGCATTCAAATTATTAAAAACAACAAAAACAAAAAATGTAAGGCATTTCACAAAATTTTTGTTCAAACAGCAGTGTTTTTAAGTGGTTCTTAAAAATGTCCAGAGAGGCTGCTACTCTCAAGACCTGTGGAGGGGCATTCCATACCTTTTTGTTTCTCCTTGCCGCGAGGCACTTCAGTTTCACCCAGTTAAGTGCGGACAGCACTTAAACTGGGTTGCACACACACACACACACACACACACACACACACACACACACACACACACACACACACACACACACACACACACACACACACACACACACACACACACACACACACACACACACACACACACACACACACACACACACACACACACACACACACACACACACACACACACACGGACGGACGGACAGACAGGGGGTAAAACATACTCTCTCGCCATGCCTTTCGGCCTGGTGGAGACAATAATAAAAAAGAAAAGTGTTCCGATAACAGTATGCCTAGTTTTCATATTAAATATGAGTCAGCTCTACGACTCTTCCAGGTAATGAACAGGGCCCTCATATCATTCCATTGTTGTCAGTTCTCTTGCCACAGGCACAGTTCAGCTGAACTATGTGGGAGTTTGAAAGCATTCATTATGGTGATGAAAGTGGTAACACTTGCTCATAAATGACCCGTAATTAACTCATTCAGTGCCCAGCTTATTTATGTAAATTTGGCTCTGAGTGCCACAGCTAAAATTCATTGTAAAAAAAAAGTGCTTAGGAGCCGAGATACAGCCTTTTTAAGTTAGAAGTTAAACAAAGAGTGAATGGAGCAGCAAATCTTCAAATCATATCTTGGGTTCTGAACATGTTTAAAAAAAAAAAAAAAAAAACGTCTTAGACGTCATGCGGCGCACGGGGCGTCAGGCCACGTGACGTCTTAGACGTCATGTGGCACTTAATTTATGATTACTTAATACATAGTTTAAGCGTTAATTAAGCATTAATTCCTTGTAATTCATCATTAATTAGCATCATTAGTTACTCATTAGTTAAGAAAAGTTACTTAATACATGAATTACAAGGAATTCATGATGAATTAATGCTTAATTAATGCTTAATTCATGTATTAAGTAATCATAAATTAAGCGTTAATTATGGGTACCTTATGAGCAAGTGTTAACATTGGAATGTTGAGAGAGAGAGAAACAGAGCAACAGAACAGTAATAAAATCCTCTATCAACTAATGAAATGAAATCGATCAATCACATCAAAGTAAATGATTATATGAGTCACTCATTTACATTGATCCAGTATGAGTAGCCTACAGAAAGCACAGTTTGTGGGTTCGAATCCACCATGGGTGCATCGGCTTTGTCGGGCATCTATGCGAACACAATTGGCCTGTGTTCGCGGGATGGAAGCTGGGCAAGGAGGGTGATACTGGTCATTGCATATACTCCAACGGGGTGGGGCGGCACCTGTCAGCAGGGAGTGTTGGGTGGAAGGAGTAGGACGAAGGGCCTACGTCCTCCAGGTGGGGGCTCCTCACTGGCAGGTGAGTCAGTAGGATACAACAGCAGTGACAACACAGAAAAGTGTGAGCGGCGGAATTAATTGGCATATCGACTACATTGGGGGAGAAATAGTTGGTTACTCAAATTTTAAGAAAGAAAAAAAAACTGCACAGTTTTTAAACTATATGTAAGTTTTGGCATATACTGTACTGTATGCTTATACAGTACAGTATCTATGCCAAAACGTACATATATTTTAAAAACTGTGCAGTTTTTTTTTTCTTTCTTAAAATTTGAGTAACCAACCACGGGTTACTCACATTTCAACAAACCCTTTCCCTGGAATTCATGTTAAAATATTGCATGAATTCCAGGGAGAGTGATTTTCCGTTAGTTAGCAGCATGAGTCAGTCTGATCACTCAAACAAGGTGTGAGGCAGGCAGAGCTAGTATGTCCAGCACATTTTTCTTAGCCTATCTATGACCTACATGGTATTACACAATACTGTTGTTAAAACGTCGTGCAAAACCAGTTCAGCGGAACATCAACGGGCTGATGCTGTTGCTGTTGAAGTGTGGGTGTGTCATAAAGGGTTAGAGTAGGCTATATAGCTGAATAAGCAGAGCTTTGAGCTATATCAACTTGTGGTGGAGCTTTCAATCAGACGCATCCAAACCAATGGAAGGTGAGATGTTTCCCGTTATTATTATTTTTATTTTATTTGTTACATTTCATACCTCCATTACTTGCACAAGAGAAGCTGTGTTCATGATACACACACACACACACACACACACACACACACACACACACACACACACACACACACACACACACACACACACACACACACACACACACACACACAAAACATTCCAGCTAGTGACAAATAATAACATTTCTTTCTTCTGTCATTGATTTACAGATTTATTAATAAAACATGTCAACCTGGAATATTCTTGGAACCAGGAGAGACACAGGACTCAGGACTTCAGCGGCTCCAGCTGCAAAGTCCTGGTCCTACGGAGAGGAGCCCCGTTCAAAGTCAATCTGCTGCTTAAGGGAAGATCCTTCAACCCTCAGACGGACACACTTATGTTCAAAGCTCTGTTAGGTATGGTGAATGGATCTACCCCTAGAAGAAGTGCAATCTGATTTAATACGTGCCTGGGATCATACTTACAACGCATAGAAAATTCTGCCCTAATGTGTCCACAACCACAATAGTCTGTTTAAAGGCATAGATGGAGAGGAGACAGGTTGTTTTCTCCTTTAGTCTATAACCTCCCTCTTTCTTCACACTGCCAGGCCGCTTGTACGTGACCATGCCGGTCACATTCTCCGACAAGGGCTCTCCCTCCCAGTGGAGAGCTTATTTCGACCGCCAGGGCTGCTGGGCTGCTGGGCTGCAGATGTTTATCTGCAGCCCAGCCATTGCTCCTGTGGGGATCTATCGCCTGCAACTGTTCGTCTCAACTCCTAATAGACAGAAGCGCTACAGCATCTGCAACTTCACCCTGCTCTGCAACCCATGGTGTCCTGGTGAGTAAGGACAGAAAGTAATAAGAAAATAATACGATCATGTATTTAAAATCCATGCAGAAACATGTTGTATTTGATTTATTCTATTCTGTATTTAAAATGTGTAAATTACCAGAAATTATAGGCAATTTTCGACACTCATGTAGCCTAAGATATGTATTTCCAAAAATGTATTTAAAGCATATAACTTTACAGGAAATATATATTATTTGCTGTATAGGAATTGCTAAAAGTGAACGTTAGAAGCAATTAAGACAACAAGGAAAAAACATACATACATACATACATACATACATATGGTACATATGGTACATATCACTTTCAAGCAATGACAACAAATGATATCAAAGAACTTGAGTTATTAGAAATCCATTAAGGAATTATATGTTTATTTTGTCTGCAGATGTAGTTACCTCATACCTCAAGGATTTTTGAGTATATTTTCGGACACTCTTTTTACACCTGTAAACTTGTGATGTGGTAAATAAAGTGAAGTTGAAGTTTAAATTAATGCCTTTGTTTAATTGCAGAGGATTCCGTATTTCTTCCTTTTGGGGACCAGAGAGAAGAGTACATCCAGAATGATTCTGGATTGCTCTACATGGGAACACCCATGAACATGTCGACCAGACCATGGTCATTTGATCAGGTGAGCATAGAATGTATTGAAGTAACATCTTCAGTTGCTACAGAATTGCAACCTCCCCAGTTTGACTCTAGCGGGCAGAGGTGGGACAAAGTCACTGTTTTGCAAGTACTTGTCTCAAGTCTTTGCTCTCGAGTCCCGTGTCAAGTCAAGACAGGCAAGTCCCACGTAAAGTCTTACACTTTTTATTTTGAGTCTCAAACAAGTCATAAGCTTGTTGGAAGGTATCAAGTTACTTGAAATGACTTGAAGTCTCAAGTCAAGAGAGGGCTCAAGTCAAGTCAAGTCACGAGTCATTGGCATTGAAGTCCAAGTCGAGTCCAAGTATTTAATTTTATTTGATCAAGAAGGTCTTAGGTCATCAAATTTGTCGAGTCTCAAGTCAGAGTCTTGAGTCCACACCTCTGCCAGCAGGACATCTGCATTGCATGTTGTCCCTCCAACTTCCTGTGTTTTTCATGCTATCGTGAGTATTGTCTCTAAATAAAGCAGAAATGGACAGGACACAAATATATCTTAAAAACAACAACAACAACAACAGCAATAATACTGTCCGCTTTGTGCCTCAATAGTATGAGCCTGATATCCTGGCGAGTTGTCTGAATCTGCTCCAAGTCAGCCCCCAGCACACCAGGAACAGAGGGAAAGACTGCCTCCAACGATCAGACCCTGTCTACATCAGCAGGGTCGTATCAGCAATGGTCAGTACTATCAAAGGTCACATTTTAGTACCATACTGTATCTGGATGGAAAAATCTTCACAAGGGGGTTAACGTTTCCAGCATTTGTTTAGTTTTTCCCTGGTTGTGAAACACATTCAGTACCGTATCCCCACAACAGAGCTGTAAAGACTTACATTTTTAACCATGAGCCTGCAGTGATTACATTAATTACAGTCCAGTCAGCCAAAGTTGTCTTCAGTAATCCTTGCGAAGCAGTGGCTTAATAGTCCTCAAACAGAACAGATGCTGCACTTTAAGATATCTGACATGTGAATGCACACAATGACTTCCAAGGACCTCAATGGAATCTAGACCGCAAGGACTTTTTTGGACCGACCTTTTAGACAAAGTATTATAAATGTAATTGTGATGTTTACATTTTTTGCCTAATAACATTTTCAATCAATTCAATCAAAAACACAAGAACGTCTAATTTCATGCGGTGCCGTTTCTCCATCTTCCGTGCAGATCAACAGTGAAGATGACCGTGGAGTGCTGAAAGGGAACTGGTCAGGGGACTACAAGCATGGTGTTCACCCCTCCATGTGGACAGGGAGTGGGGACATCCTGAGACAGTGGGCGAAGACTGGCTTTCACCCAGTCGAGTACGGACAGTGCTGGGTGTTTGCTGCCGTCATGTGCACAGGTGATAACACAATAAGGTTTTAAAATGTAGTTGTCATTTATCATTTATCATTTTGACAAATGGAGCTTTAACATTTGGAACCAAAACTCCCACATCTTCTGTCTACTGAATTTCAAAGCTTGTTCTGTTCGTATTTAGAGTACGACACTGTTCTTGTCATTGTCTACTTTGTTTACAAGATCATATTTCATACAGCACAGTACAGTATGTGTGGTATGTAGGTGTGTGTGTCTGTAACGCTGTATCTGGTTGTGTAATTATCTTTTATCTGTCTATCTGTCTTTTAGTCATGAGAGTTC
The DNA here is from genome assembly GCF_963454915.1 of Gymnoscopelus microlampas. Classification (NCBI taxonomy): domain Eukaryota; kingdom Metazoa; phylum Chordata; class Actinopteri; order Myctophiformes; family Myctophidae; genus Gymnoscopelus; species Gymnoscopelus microlampas. The sequence goes on along the minus strand of NC_139944.1, from coordinate 26,114,918 downwards.
TTGGCATTCCATGTCGTGTTGTCACAAACTTCAACTCTGCTCATGACACCAATGGTAACCTGGTGATTGAGGAGTTCTACAGTGAAACAGGAATGAAGTTGCACCACAGTAAAGACAGCATATGGTCAGTATTTCCTTATTTTGTTTGTTAAAGGTAGGGTAAGTGATTTACTTTTGTTTAAATAAGTGTTAAATAGCTCTTTATTCTGATAGTACTCATTGCTATAGAGTGTTTGTTCAGTAAAGGAGTCTCCCATGTCTCTCCAGCTCTTTATTAAACAGAAAATGCTTTTTCAGTGCTCTCTCCTGATTGGCTTAAAATGTGTCACCTACCTGAAAATGTACTATATTTACTAAAGAGTTGGAGAGACCCCTGTGACCGAACAAAAGCTCTGTAGCAATGATTACTATCAGAATATAGTATTTGAACCTTTTTAACAAAAAAACTAAAAAATACTTACCCTACCTTTAAGACAATTCTACAGTACAAGCTCACAACACCTTGCGATTCAGCTATTTTCAAAGACGTTACGACTAATTTGGATTCCCGCCTATAATGGCATGCCCAAAATAAGGACGTCAGGGTTCAAGTGGTTTGCACCAGTTATGTCCTATTGCTGCACAGTGGTTGGTGGTTAGGTTGCAAGCAATGGAGGATGTTAGGATAGTACTACTTAAAGCTGCAATCTGCAAGTTTCAAGTCCTACCTTGGATTAGAATCTTAAGGCAGTACTACTTGTCAACCGGTAGGTGTCTTACTTGGCATCAGAATCTAAATTTCTCAATGGAAGACTACGGAGACCACCTCCAACCACTGCAAATGTACTAGTTATACTAGTAGACTAGTACTAGTCTATTATACAGATGGATTCAAATAACATTGTATCCATTAAAATAGGTTCTGGATTGCAGCTTTAAATGGGATTGAACCCTAGGCAACTTTTGTGACAAGTGTGTGAGTTTGCTGCCATCTAAAGGTTTGAAAAGGTTGAGACTGCTTTGGGCACTGGGATGTAAACAACACAACTGCAGCTAATACAACTTAATAATGGGTGTGTTAGATTTAGTTGTGACAATGTGAAGGCATTGACAGTACTATGTTGACTAATGTTTGGCATTTGGCATGATCACAGTGGCATACCACCTAAATTAACTACACTTACGTCACCCCCATTAGGTGCTGATAGCTATGTCGGTTTGTCTGTCCGTCTGGGTCCATTCATTAAGGGTGCTGATGGCTAGTTTGTCGGTTGGTCAGTCTGTCCATCCATCTGTCTTTCCCTCGATCTGTCCTTCGATCTGTCCACTTTGGCTCAGCTTGAATGAACCCTCTGATTTTGTTGCCCTCATGTCGTTTCCTCCAGTGCCACCCTTAGACCAAACGTTTTGAAGCAGTACAACTTCTCATAATTGAATGGGCATATTGCCATGAAACTTTCTGAGTGTAGTAGTCATGCTCCCAGAACAGAGAACTATTTGAGTGACCCCATATGTTTCCTTCTAGCACAGTGGTTTTCAAAATGTTGTGCCCAAGGCAATGCCAACGGCAAGTCAAAATGTCAAGGCACCCCTCTGCGCAAAATGGCCTCTGTAACATGTATTATCACTCTTATCACTCAGTAAACCTTTTATTTTTATGGCGTGGCTCAGCAGGAGCAAACCTTTTGTGCCCAATGCACAGTGTAGCCTCTGTAACACTCTTATCACTCTGTAAACATGAATTTCAATTTTTCTCGCTCTGCAGGAGTTTAGACTTTTAAGAGGGTTGGTCTATGTCCACTGTCCAGAGCTAATTTTGCAAACTGCTGGCTGGACCAATCGACTCCAAATTTCTGCCAGTAGGCCACAGAAGTGCCTCCACTTTCTTTCCACATAAGTTTTATGCTTTTTGAAATAGAGACTGGCTGATCGGGCGGAAACCCAGATCTGGAGTCATACTTCATAGGTAAGCCTATGTCATAGATGACTTTGTACAATAGATGTATGACTTCACAGGCTGACACTTGAGGTCTGAGATCCACACTGGATCCATTCCGTCCCCATTTAATCCTGAGATCCTGATTGCATCATTTTTTCTAATGCCAAATAGAACGTTTTAAATGTAGGCTACTGTATATTTTTAGGGTATAACATTTCCCCCTGTTACTCGGAAATTAGTGCACAAAGTACTGATGTGATAAAGGCTAATAAATCTTAACTTTTCGTATACTGTAGTTGGGTGTAAGGAGCACCATGGCATCTATAGGTAGCTAGCAGAGCTTTTAGACTGGTTAACCTTCAAATAGCAGCAGACTCACAAAATAGTTCTCTATTAACCACATTAGCCCTGGCATCCCTATTTAGGTCATTAACATTTTAACTTTTTTTTCTTTTTCTGAAAATACCTGTTTTTGTGTAACGCCGTTGTACATGACAAAATATAAAAGAATGGTTAATATCCAGTCCTACATTTGACCTGCAGACACAGACAAATCCCTAGCATCCTTTGTTGACATAGCGATCCAGTCCGGTATCCTACAATATTGTGAATCTTTGGGGCAGTTTATGAAAAGTAATTAATCTCAAACATACTACTGCTGAAAAGGTTAACCAATATTCTGCAACATCCTGTGGCCCCACTTGACAGGAACTTCCATGTGTGGGTGGAGTGCTGGATGACCCGCCCAGATCTGGGAACTGGCATGGATGGTTGGCAGGTTCTGGACCCCACCCCTCAGGAAAGGAGTGGAGGTGCGTGTTATTATGATATACAATTTAAAGTTGCAATCAATAACTTTTTTTGTGAATAAAAAGGTTATTTTAATCTATCTGAATGGTAGAGATTGTTAATACAATATTACTAATATAACTGACAGACACTCAGGGTAGGACCACAACTGGTTGACAAGAGATATTACATGAAACTGAAATGGAAACAACTTCCCAAAAGAGAGAGGAACATTTTGGTGCTTGGGGGTTTCGAATCGCGGGGGTATAGGACATGAAAGTGATGCATTACAGCTTTTTAAAAAAAATCTATTATGGCCATGTCTCAAGTTTCACATACTGACCACAACTACCTTTTATTTATTTTTTCCACCCTTCATCCCAAACTCTCTCTCTCTCTCTCTCTCTCTCTCTCTCTCTCTCTCTCTCTCTCTGTATCTCTGTGTGCCTTTTCACAGGAGTATTCTGCTGTGGACCAGCACCAGTCAAGGCCATCCGTGATCGGCGAATAGACTTGATTTATGACGTCCCCTTTGTATATGCTGAGGTGAATGCTGATGTCCACACGGTCGTAGTGCAGCAGCGCCAGGTGCTCAGCTATAGCATAGACACGGAGAGAGTTGGATCCCTCATCTACACCAAGGCTATAGGTGTCCCCAGGTCCCAGGACATCACAGGAGACTACAAATTTGTCAAAAGTACGATCCAAATAATGTTCACCGATGTCTTAATTTATACTCTGTCGTACTATGTGTCGCACACCAGAAATATCAGATCTGCAAGCTCAGTTGCATTGCGACATGTGACTTGTTCATCTGCTATTTTCGGCATGTGACACCAGTTTACGATCAAGTTTAATTCAGGCTTATCCATTCACACATTGCTTTTGTTTTTTTTCTTTCTATCATCTTTACAATGCAGGTCCTACTCCGTCACTTATGGCCATGTCCAGAAGTTCTGCCATGTCAGATGACTCAACAATGAGGAGAAGTAAGACAATCTGCCTCTGCATCTGCAGATAATTCCCATTTTTATAAATCACGATATACACATATAATTTTGTCTATGCTTCACACTAGCAGCTCAGCCTTTTAGCAAGTATTCATACAGTATATGTATAAAAAAATATGTATTTTATATTATAATCATTATACTCACTGAATGTGTGCTTGGTCCTCAGGTTCTTTTAAGGGTGTGTCCATCTCAATAAGCCTTGACAAAGCTCCCATTGCCGGGGAGGCTATCTGCTTCACGGTGACTGTCACCAACATGGAGACAGTTGCTAAGGTGATCAAGGAGCATATCAACGCTCAGTTCAAGGAGTACAACCACAGTCCCTCAGACACCTTCTGGGAGACCAACAGCATCATAAGCCTGGAACCCCTGGAGGGTAAATTGCTTTCCATCTCAGAATTTATAAACATTTTTTCCTGAAGATAGATTTTACTGGATACTATGATTTTTTTTTTTGTTAGCTTAATGTTAAATACACAAGGGGTGCAGCATTTAATTGAACTACTCCATTTAATCGATTATTAAAAAAAGAAGATTGAGCATTTAATAATAAAATAAATTAATACATTGTTCCCTATTTTGGGCATTGGTGAAAAAAACAAAAATAAAACAGGGAAAAATAACAGATCTGTTATTTTTACTATTTCTGCACGGCTCAGTTGTGCAACGAAGTATAAAATAACGCTTATGTGGTTAATCGATTCATTGATATAAAGAAAATTAAAAAATATATATTTAAAGAACTGTAATAAATTTAATAATAATTAAAAAAGAATCAATATGCAGTGCTAGAATACACTAATGTGTATTACATGATAGTGCATTTTAAATTGAGTTTTTATCTCTCTCTCTCTCTCTCTCTCTCTGCCTCTCTCTTATCTCTGACTCTTTCTCTTTCCAGTCAAAGTGCTGCATCACCAGATGAGCGCAGGCCAGTATGAGGATGTGGTGGGAGACAACATGATCAACCTGGCGGTGGTTCTGAAGGATGAGGCCAGCCAGGAGTATGTCCTGGCCTCAGAGGAGTTCAGCATCAGCATCCCACAACTCACCATTCAGGTACTGTGTAGACCAATGGTTCTCAAAGTGGGATCCTTGGGCCAAAACGAGGAATATATATTTTTTAATTATTATCAAAAAAAAGCCCCATTTTATATTTTGGATATTTTGCCACAGAATCTTTTCAAATCGGGGTCTGCAGCCAAATACATATCAAGAGGACTAAGTGGTGGATCATTTGTGCATGTTGGTTTTAAGTATTAAAGAAAAAAATCCAAACTTATTGTTTGTCCCCATTAGCTACTACCTTAGCAGCAGCTACTTCCTGGGGTCCACAAAACACTGTCTCTCTGTTTGTCTGTCTGTCACAGTGATAATTCAACAGTTTGAATCCAGAAGATGAGTTGGGGGGTATAGAGTAGACTCAGGACCTATACGCTATTGATTTGTTTTCAAATCAGTCAATGGTCAAAATGTAGCCCTGGCTATGTGTGGACATAGAATCTCTTGAGTGCATTTCTAGTTTACAACTGTTTTCACTATACACAATTGTAAATAGAATATGTGGACAGAGACAGAAAATAATATGGCCTTCTCCCTCCTCTTCCCAGGTTCCAGATGAAGGATCGGTAATACTCCTCAAGAAGCACACTGCCATAGTGACTTTCACTAATCATTTTTCTGTGCCTGTCAGTGGAGTACTGACATTGTTTGGGGCTGGACTGCTCCAGAACAAGGTTCAGTTCAGGTAAGATGAACTCCATAGTTTATGAACACACCCATGTTACCTGCGTAAAACTAAGATTTCTGAATGTAAAGTTCCTACCGTTCATTCTACACAAATACCACAGTGCCATATAGGATGCTGTTGTTTAATAATGTACACATGGACTAAAGTTCTCAGTCACCACGACCGATTCCAATCATTTGCATCAAACTAGCAATAGAATACATGTTCTAATGCTTAAATTGTGAATTGCAATCTTCCATAAAACCCCAATAGTCTTGGATATTTCACAAAACTAAGGTTAAGCCTCAATCTGCAATTTCTTCAACTGGTTTCATGCTCCAGTGTCTCCTTCTTCTCCATCATAATCCTACATATTGTGCTAATTGTTTAGGAAACACAGCGTTAGTGTGGAGGACCCCTTTCACACTGTTTCACAAATCACAGATTGAGACGGTCACGGCCTATACTAACAAACATTTTCAGTCATGAGTTTTGTCTTTTCTTTAATCTCTGTGTACAGTAATACATCGCTAGAAATGTTTGTGCGTCTTGTTGTTTGTCTGGGAGTGGTACTGACAGGGGTTGGATGGGCATAGACATTATTATGTTAATTATATTAAACTAATTACATTTTCTGTGACTTCATAGGAGTCACAGACCACCTACGTAAACCTATGCCACCTTTTTCTTTGTTTGCTTGCCAGCCCTGCATCATTTTGTAATTCAAAGTTCAGTGAATTAATTCCACTTCTTGTCTTTTTTCTTCTCTCTCTCTGCAGGATACCACCATTGCAGCCAGGGTCACAAGAGCAGAAACACATCACGTTTACCCCCAGAATGGCAGGATCAAGAATGCTGCAGGCCACCGTGTCTCTACAGAAACACAACACCATCGCCAGAGGCTTTAAAATGGTGTGTGTCAACAGACACAGCTTTTCATAGACCTCACAGGACACATGCCATGGTTCTGTTCCAGTGATGGCATTGTTGCACATAAACTTTGTTCTCTGTCTGTGCTATCTTGACTCAGAAATGTCAAACTAACCGTGTCATACGGTTTCCTGGTGTAATACACTACACTGTGTAGTTGCCTCCGTGTATGGAAACCAAATCAGACCTCTGTCATCCCAGGCTTTGCCGTCCGTCAGTATTACAGAAATAATGCATATGAAGACCCTTTAAACCACAGATTTACAACACTGGATCATTGCTTGAACATTTATCAAAATGTGAATGTATAATTATACTATAGGCCTACTGTACAATAGCTAATGTGGCCATTCAAACTTGGAATGACACATAATACCATTGTTAGCGGCCAAAGTATGTATGTGTGTGCATATTAAGTTCAAATTATTTGTTGAAATGGAGAAAAAGTATTTATTTATTATATTAAGTATTCTTTTTTAATTACTGTATTTGGGTAATAAAGCAACAATTATATATTAATATAGTTCATTGCATGTCCAGCAGAGGGAGACCTTTCCTTAACGTTTCTCCCTTTGGTTCATAAACATCTAATACATACATACATACATACATACATACATACATACATACATACATACATACATACATACAATAACTAGATTTGGCTTCCTTGGGATGTAATTAACTTATCTTTATTATTCTATCATAACTGTCCATCAAAACAAATCAACAAAACATTATATACACATTTTAGCTAAGCTGACAGGCAGTGTAATAGGCACATGCACATCCATCATAACAGTTCATCTATATTACAAAAAGGTTATTTAGACAACCACTGACAAAATAAACAACAAAAATCAAACAGAAGAGTTAAAACATGACAACATATACAACCCAGAATCAAAATGAAGGATTCAAGCACTAGCCAATATTACAGCATCTTCAAGACAATTTGTTATCAAAACATTTTTTACAAAGGCATTTGGTCTCTGTAGCCAACGCTACCATCCTAAACTCCCAAGATGTCTGTCTCATTGCTTTGTAGAAATTCACCAATCAATAAATAGCTCACATTATAAAAGGCAAAAAATATCATAAGACTATTTTCAATAGTCTCCAAATATGGGTGAAATACTATTTGATGTTTATTTAGTGTATATATATATATATATATTCTCATATAACCTTTTTTTTAAACTTTATTACTTAAGACCTTGTTTGGAATCATCTCTTTAGAGCACTGGTGTTGCTTATCGGAGATTTGAATTTCAAACTTAACGTCTGAACCAATCAGAAAAAAGACAGGACACACAACAACAGAGACATTCTCTCTCCTCTCTTAGCTTTCCATTTGGGCAGACTGACCCAATGATAATTTCCAGGCCAGAACACCTTACTTTCAGTGCAACACTCTCTTACAAAAGTGGGACACCTCTCATAGAGTAACTTTGTGAGTTGATAGAAAGAAAATGAGGCGGGAAAAGTAAAGAATAAACAAAAATGATTCCATAGTAAAACATAAAAAAAAAAAAAATGCAACTCCCTGCAGTCAATTATGAAAACTGTGGTCCGATAGTGTTGGCTTTGTGGAGTATGTGACATGACCTCTCCTCAGTCCTCAATGGTCCTTTGGCGTTGGTGTGTGGTGAGGTGTGGAGCTGCCACTGAGTGCTGGTCAGGGATAAGCCTCATTGTCCCGAGCACTGGCGAATCATACTGTAGGTTGAAACGGCAATATTGACCACGGATCAGCCTCTCCAGGGGCAGCCTCAGCCAGCAGCGACATTGAGGAAGTTCAGGTTATCACAAGGGAAAGGCAGTGATTGGAAGAGCAAGATGTTTTGTGTGTGTGTGTGTGTGTGTGTGTGTGTGTGTGTGTGTGTGTGTGTGTGTGTGTGTGTGTGTGTGTGTGTGTGTGTGTGTGTGTGTGTGTGTGTGTGTGTGAGAGCGAGAGATGGCTGGCGCCCTCTAGAGGTAGTCCAGCTCCAGTGCATGGCTCAGAGCCTCCAGGTCAGCCCGACATGACACCCTCCAGAACGGCATGTTCTTCTGAAAAAAAGAAAAACACCAAAACCGTTTTAATGTAAAACACTCTGAATATGTCTGAGGGCAAACATACAACTGGCAACCTCGGTGATGCACTGCAGATGCATGTTTCTGACTGTGGTTAGGATGGGGGATTGGGAAAATGGGCCTAAATCCATGCGGGTAACGTGGTGGCGTGTAAACATGCAACAAGCGTGATGGAAAAAAAAATACTGTTGGTCACAGCTTTTAGCATAACTCGCTCATCTATAATGCCTGAATGTAACTGTCTGGGTGACGTCTTCAGTGAGAATCTTCCAGAAAGAACCGTTTTCATCCATTTGTAACTTTGAGAGTATACAACTGGAACCAAATGGTCCAATTTGGTTCCATTTGTATCCTCTCAGTGTTAAATTGACATTGAGAATTTTATTGTGTAGGCTACTAGATAAGTCAGAGAAGCTACAGTAAGCTACAGTAGCATAAGGGTAACCGATTAGCTGAGGTCTGTCTTTCAACGGTCAGAATTCCTGAGGGGAAGATGGATTGATTTTTCTCTACCTTCTTGGCCACGGACTCCTCCTCCACTCCGTCTCCCACAACCACATACACGGCTCTCCGACCAAACCTCTGCGACACACGCTCAAAACAGCTCTCTTTCCCTTTGGAAACGGGGTGAAAATGAAAAGAATTTAAAACAAGCAGTACTGCGCGTTGAAGGGGGAAAAAAGAGAATTACAGGGAGGAAATTGAATTGAGTCTACTTTCTATCTGCCCTCTCTCTCTAATAGGATCAGGGCCTGTAGTGTCAGTTCTCACCTGTCTTGGTGGCACTGTATATGTTCTCAATGGGGAAGGCAGATCCCAGTCCATACAGCAACACCTTGGAGAGCGCCGGTATGAGCTGGGTAGTTGTCACCAACACGTTCACACAGTTCGGCCTACGAGGACAGGAGTGACAACTTCAGTTAGCCACATTTATGACGCTTTTAAACATGGGATGTAACTCCAGTAACTCCAGCTGTTTTTCATAGAGGCATGCAACAGTATAAAGATTAATTTAAAGAAAAGCAAAACAAAATCCTCCTTGGCTGCACAGTAATCACATCGACATTGTCTCACGCTGTTGTAAGTTCATCACGCTAGCGTATCATTAAAGTTTGTTTCTTTTTTTGTTTTTCAGATGTGCAAAATCAGTTTCGGTTACGTACACAGTCGGGGTTTCGACTTGGCAGCGTCAAGTCAAGTGGAGCCACGGTAACACGAACTGACCTTGAGTTGATGAGAGCCAGGGCCTTGAGCGCTTGAGTCAGCCACAGGTCCGTCAGAACCTCCATCTCTCTCCTTAGCTGGAGCCACTCCTCCCGCTTAGGGCTGCCCAGCAAACCTGCCAATCACAGCGACACGCACACTTTGACGGATAGCACTTATAGGAAAAATCAAATAATAAGGAATAAAAGCTCCTTCGCTGAGACATCGCAAAACCATGTTTTGACAGAAGAAGCTGTCTCCAGTCTCTGGATGCATGGACAATTCTCACATGAGCGTTGTTTGCCAAAAGCCTCAAACACATTGTTTCCAGCAGAGTTAAAACAGCCAGCTGTAATCAGCGGTGCCTGTGCTCAGCACAGCCAGTACCGCTAAGCCCGGCTTAGGGCTGTTTGGATCACTAAAGCCTCTACAGTACCCCTGTGACTTTGTTGACTAAATGATGAGCAATGCATTGCAGTGTGTACTCTATCGTACCATGGTGTTGTGTGCCGAATATAGCCGATCTACACGTTCGCAACGCGTCGCGATGCGAAGCGTTGTGAGCTTATACGTAAATTGGCTATTTTCGCCATGTGACGCCGTCATACGACAAAGTATATATCAGGTTTAACACTAAAGCTGAATTATTATCATAAACACCTGATATTGAGTTGCATATCCTTTTGCAGGATCTGCATCTCAACTGTCTGATGACCTATAATGATTGGTCAGACTATTAAGCGAAAACAGCTGGATGTTCGTTTTTTCATGGAACAGGTGTTCCAAATGTTCACTTGTTGTATTTTGGTATCCTGATGGTTTGGAGTTTTTGGAAATGTGAAGTGCTAAATTCCACAAACTAACTAGTAGATTACTACCAGGTTGCTGTTATGATACCATGCAGGACATCCAGTCAAAACATTTAAGTTGACCTGAGTTCGTCTGCAGTTCCTGCTAGTGAGATCCCTCTGAAAGATTTTATATTTGACTTCACCATACCATTAGAAATGTATAATAACTTACATTGGATCTCAAAGTGGGGGTGCCCTGGCAAATACATATTGTTGCTGTTTTTCTTCATAAATTAATGCCTTGCTACAGTGTCACACTGAAGTACAAAAATAGCAGACCTACAAGCTCAAATATCTGCTATTTTAGCAATTTTTTTATTTGAATCCTGAACAAACAGTTTTGGACATCAGGTTTCCATCCGTCAGCAATGATATAAATTATTAATTTGGGGGTCCTTGACATGAGAATGTTTTAGAAGTGTAATAAGAATCAAACCCACCCCCGATATTGTTCTTGTAGGTGTTGTAGATCTCCTTTACTCTGCGGTATCGGAAGGCCAGTTTCCTCATCCAGTCCACCCCTCCATGGACCCCGGAGCCCAGACACAGGGAGCCGGCCCCTGCCGGGCTCTGGAAGCCATCTGTCCCAAAGTTATAAGTGCTGCAGGATGGATGAAACAGAGGACATCAGAACAGAATCAGCATGGGAATCAGAACTGGTGGACACTAACTTTGTTTCCCCATAGCTTAATAATAATAATACCTCAGATTTATTTAGCGATTTTCTAAGTACTCAAAGTTGCGTATAATTCAGATATGTTATGTAAACAGCATTTTTTCCATTGTCAATAAATCTTTTGTTTTCATATTTCTTACTAAATGCCTTGAATAAAGCAATCTGTGAATTGACTTTATGTATGTATTCTTACAGAAACAATGGCATGTAAAAAGTTATGCATAAAGGTTACTACTGAGCTGTCAGTGTAATGTAACTTAAAGTAGCATTCATTGTAAAAAGAAAGGAAAAAAAGGAAAAAAAGGGGGAAAAAGTGAAAAGTCTCTGCAATAAAATTCAATAAAAGAAAGAATTCGCAGACACAGACGTACATATAATGGTAACAATTGAGCTCTTTCTCAAATCACTTTGAAACCTCCACTAAAGTGCTTCAAAAAGTTTACACAATAAAATGTCTGGAGCGCGGGAGACAGATAGAGAGCTAAGATGATGAGATCTGAAAGAATTATGGAAATACTATGATGTATCATATAACTACGGTGCTGGAAAGAATAAAACACGCACGCATGCGCACACGCGCACACACGCGCGCGCGCACACACACACACACACACACACACACACACACACACACACACACACACACACACACACTCTACTGCTATATCCTGCGCTGAATGTAAAGCTCAGGGGCAAGTCTGGTTCAGAATGAAGGCCACAATAGAACTGTCAGGCTGTCTCTCTCTGTGGGACGGTAAAGCCTAGACTAGAGTAATACTCAGTTGCACGCCGGTGTCGCGCACCAGAAATAGCCAATCTACAAGCTCACAACGCGTTGCAGTGTGATGCGTCGTGCGCGCGACTCCAAGCATCAATCAGGCATAAATGACAGTAGGAGCCTTACCTCAGGTCCTGCCCGTTGTCGTCAGATGCCACATCATCAATATGAACCTGGTCACATTCCTGGGAAATGAAAATGAAAGAGGATATATTAGAGAGAGATCTGTTGCAGAGCGGAGCTCTGTACGGGCAGGTCTCTCACTCTTTTAAGAGAGCCTCCGGGAACGGAGGGGGGGGGCGAGGAAATAAAGAGAGAAAGAAAGAAAAAAGTATATAACATGAGGCAGTAGGAAATAAGTTGCAGAGACGTGGGACAGCGCGGCGCCAGAGAGCAGAGCGGGTACGCGGGTACTCAGCAGAACCACACTGCTTGCCACTGCAGTGCCACACCGATCGAACCTCGCAAACCAGTGATTCTCAACCCTTTTCATTTCAAGGACCCCCAGTTTGATATGCATTAGGCCACAGACCCCCATTGGATTAGATTTTTATCTCTGGGAGCCCAATCTACACTGTAAAATCCTCAGTGGTACTTTGTCTCTCATAGCGCTTCATATGCTCTGTGGGTTAAAGACCTGCAAAGGTCCATATCAATCATTTAGCTGGGGACCCCCCTGGAACCCCTCAAGGACTCCCGAACCCCACGTTAAGAACCAGTGATGTAAATGTTCTTACACAACTATAGCCTCTACATGCTTTACTGTGGATTTGGTGTTTGTGGTCAAAGGAACACTTGTCCAGAGAGTTCCTTTGTTATATAACAGCAAGCAACACTGACAACACAATAAAGATGTAGTGGTGATGAATGTGCACAGCAGACGACTTCCTTTTCATGTTTTTCATGTATTAAAATTCTTTCACTTTTTCCTTGTCTTTAAAAAAAACATAACAATTTTTCTAATTTTTCCCCCAAAACATTTCAGCTTTGTAAATGTGAGTCAGCCCATCATAACGTAGAATGCATGGCTGGCTGTGTGTTATTCCTCTCTGGGTCAACGCGGTCAGGGAAACACAGGGAATAATGCCACTCTTTATATTGAGAATTTGACTATGCATATTACTTTCCCCCTACACACATATGCATTCAAATCACAACCCTGAAAACAGTCACATTTGAATGTGTGTGGAAACTGTGGAGCAGAGTGTTTTGTAACTTAGTGTAGCAATCATTCATTGTAAAAAAACAAAACAACAACAAACACAAACAAAAAACCCATGAAACCCATGTAAAAACAAATGTAACCAAACGTATAACCAAATGTAAGTAAGCGTATAACGTTTGAGTTAATGGGTTAATGACTATGAGTAAAATCAACACTTAACTGAAATCACATTGGTGTCTCTCATGATAAGCTAACACCCATGTGTATCACACAAGCCATCATCCATGCAACCAACACTGCTCTTAGTCCGCACTTTAATATTGAGTCTGTGATCTTTCAAATCTGTTATTCTCATTTCACTCTTCCTGCAGTCTGTCTACCCACCGACTGATGCTTTGAGCCTTTAAATCCTACCAAATCTAAAATAGACACATACCCACACAGTGCACACACACACACCACACTGTATATGGACAGAAGTAAATACACACACACACACACACACACACACACACACACACACACACACACACACACACACACACACACACACACACACACACACACACACACACACACACACATAGTGATCCCACTATAACTCCTACTACTGTACTTGTCACACAGCGACCCAGGAGGAGAAGACAGGCCCTCCTATCACCTTTCAGCTAGTCTGAGACAACAGAGTGAGACGCTACCTCATCACCCCCCCCCCCCCCCCCCCCCCACCCCCCCCCCCCCACCCCCCACCCCGCAACCACCACTACTGTTCTCTCCATCTGTATATCCCCCCCAGTTCTCCAGGGCAGTGACCCAGCAGCACCCACTCACCAGACCCTGCTGGGCTGCACTGTGCATGTTAGTAGGGCTGCAGTTATCGATTAGCGATTATTCTATTGGTACTAATTCTAATAGATTTTTTTAAATTACTAATTCGATTAGTCTGATTTTATACAAGTGTCGCACAAAAATAGCAAAGATATTACATCTATCAAGAACCTGAATTTTCACTATTTAAAAAAAAAATGAAAGAAAAAAAGTACAATTATTTCCCCTCCAAAAATCGAAATGAGTTTTTTTTAAATAATTCATTAAATTGATTAGTTTGATTAACTGTTGCACCCCTACATGTTAGCATTAGCTCTTTAGTAACTCATTCAAACTCACAGCAGTCACACTCCACATCTCTCTGACGTTACAGGGGTTTCACGCACGCACGCACGCACGCACGCACTGATGTTAATGATGTGATCTCCTGGTATATTTACTGTACAGTATATTACAGTTATAACAGCAACAATGATGTTGAAAAGCCCCTGATGTATATTGATATACTGTAGGTACTACTATGTAGTTCTATATTCACTGTACGTTCACATTTATTGATCGACTGTGCACATGTTCAGTCATTCAGGGACCCTGTGCGGATATCAGCTCATCATTTTATTTAACTTTTATTTTTAATTGTTCATTTAATTGTTTTGTTCTTTGACACTTACTTCTAAGACACCGGAATTTCACTCTGGGATCAATAAAGGTTTATCTCATCTTATCTTATTTATTTTTATGTAGCTACTGACAACCAGTGGTGGAAGAAGTTCAAATGTGTGAGTAAAAGTAAAACATTATTACCATAAAAAAAAGTACTAATTATACAGAATGGCCCATTTCATATAATTACATTGTAATTAGTAATTTTTGGTATGCGGTCAGGTTTAGGCCTGGCTCAGGGAAGCGGACGCCCCTGCCATGCATAGTCCTCCATCGGCACCGTTGGAGGTGCGACAGGCCAAGGCCTAGCAGGTACACCATCATCCTGTATGAAATAATGCAGCTGCTGGTAAAGGTGGGGCTGATTTTAATTACTTCATGTGCTGATGGGTAGCTTAACCTCAAAATAATTCAAAATAACTTGTAACTAAAGCTGGAGTCAAAAATACAACATTTGTCTGTGAGATGTAGCGGAGTAGAAGTATAAAGTATATATAAAAAGGAAATACTCAAGTAAAGTAAAAGTACCTCAAAATTTTACTGAAGTACAGTACTTGAGTAAATTTACTTTCCACCACTGCACAAGACATGGACAAGATAATTGAGCTACAAGACTTGACATGAGTTGTCAGCCTGCTGTGGCCTACCGAGATTTACTGAGATCTGACAACAAAGAGGGGATAAAACTGAGTTTGTAAATGGCTTTGCTGGCCGCCTTCCCTCTTCTACAGTACACGGCTTCCACTCCCATGTGACTAATTTCCCTCTTGGAGACACAGACACAGCTATAATTACAGCACAAAGTGTCCTTGTTTTGTCTATGTGTGTGTGTGTGTGTGTGTGTGTGTGTGTGTGTGTGTGTGTGTGTGTGTGTCCGTGTCCGTGTGTGTCCGTCCATTCGTGTGTGTATGTGTGTGTGCGCGCGTCCATGTGTGTGCGTGCATGTAGAATGCATGGCTGGCGTGTGTGTGTGTGCGTATAAGTATAAAGTATAAGTGTGTGTGTGTGTGTGTGTGTGTGTGTGTGTGTGTGTGTGTGTGTGTGTGTGTGTGTGTGTGTGTGTGTGTGTGTGTGTGTGTGTGTGTGTGTGTGTGTGTGTGTGTGTGTGTGTATAATCCTTCTCTTTGTCAGAACAAAGCAGAGGAATGCAGAATAGAAAGCTTTTACATTGTTCAGTCACTGACAGGTAGTAAAACTACACTTTAATAACCCCTTGGAAGATTCCTAGAATACGCCTCCATTTATTTTCTGGGCCCAGCATTCATATGTTAACTATTAAACATTTAGATTATTAGTTTCTGGACTGATCTACTGGTCACAGTGCAGATGTTCAGTAGCAGCCAACATAGACTCCTAAGTTTGATATACTTTTCCCACTACTGATCAATTACCCAAGGCCTTTTCGGTGTCTCGCACCAAAAATAACCGATCTACAAGCTCACAATGCATCACAGCGTAATGCGTTGTGAGCTTGTAGATTGGCTATATTAGGTGCAAGATACGATGCCAAACCAAGTATAAATAAGGCATTAGGAAATGCTTGTAAAACAGTTAACATTCTATTTGATGCCAGTTTTGGGAAAACAGCCTGCAAGTTGTAACAAGCCCTTTGCTATGCTGTTTACTATTAGGCCTAACATCAATGTTACGACAATGCACACATACTGTAGGAGAGTAAAGTGGATGAGTATATTCCCAAAAAGAAAAAAGCTGTTTTAATGACAAAATGAATTAAGTAAAAAAATAAGAAAATAATCCTAATGGAAGATAAATTGCACAAAACTCAGTTCTACCTTGCTGTCTTCTTTGAATCGTTTTTGGACGCATAACGATACTCCCGTTTTCCGCTCCACATTGCCCACAATTATTAACCCAATAATGATCATAAAAGGTCTCATATGCATTTAAAGGGGGAAAAAGGCCTCATAGCCTTTGATTAAAAATCTCACCTCCAGATCATTGAAGAAAAGCCTTGAGTCTGCCAGATTGAAAATCATCTCTTCCATCCACAGACCCAGAGACACCGCCTTGGAAGAGTCCTGAAAACCCAGACGGAACCACAACATTAATAACCTTTTCCAACCCACACTTAACACTTACACCATATTTTATTTTCTGACATATACAAACAAGAGTGAGAATGGCAGTGCCGCAAGCTTCACTGACGACGAGAAATTGCACTGCAATTTTCTAACTAAACTAAAACTCCAGCGCCATATTGTTGTTGTTATTTTAAGCTTTGTGCTATGAAATCCCGAAGCACATCCACGTTTTCCTTTGTCAGTGATGCAAGGCAATACATGACAAGACAGCTTCATTTAATACAAGACAATTTAAATCAAAGCAATCACAACTGTGCGCACTTCAGCGTTCCATTTAGCCTTGGGCAACTGGAGGAACTAAAACAGTTTTTTTGGCTTGTGGCCTGAGCTAGTTACAGAGGATTATGTGCAGCTCGCTATATGGTTTGAGGGTTGCATGGTTAGGATAAGAAATGAGATGTAGACTGTCGAGGGAAAGGACTGAGCATAATGGCATGGGTACGTTGATATTCTTTTTTTGCTGTTTACTGTGATGAGTCATCATCATTATTCATGTCATTATTCTTTCCCTGTCAGTCCGGCCGCCCGTCTGTCTCTGCAAACAACCTCTCACTCAACCTTTCAGCTCCGCTGCCAAGTCCTCATTTGGACTGACGCTGCAAACAGGTTTCATCAGCGCAAGAAGGAAGTGTGATTATTTATCTGTCAATCATTGCTTCTGCTCTGTCTTATCTCCACGGATCTGTCTTGTTGGCGGACTCCTACTGTCTCTCTTTCGCCTGGTGCTTTTCTGCACTCCCTTTCTTACACTCAACACCTTCATATTATCTTCTTATCATGAGAGTACATATGTTTATAATTAATCAAGGCAATTTAACACTTAACCATTAATCATTACTCTAAATATACTGTATACTACCATGACATTTATGATATTTATTACATTGATTTATCTGATCTTGAATTAATGATCCATTCTTTATGCTTGCCTGGAGTGTAATAATTGTTTTGTTTGTTATTAGTATTTTGTCATCTCTCTTGTTTGTGTACTGTACTTAGTTTGTCGTATTTGATATTGTTTGGTTGATTTGGTTGTTGTAGTTTCTATTTTGTTGTCTAATGTTTTCTTTTTTTTTTCTTCTTTAATAAAAAAAAAAGTATATTATACATTGTATCATTGTGTCTAGGACCCCCTCGAAAACGAGATGCTACATCTCAAGGGGTTACTCCTAATAGAGAATTTCAATCATCATATTGATAAAGCTGCAACGTCTATTGTGCTACTCACTTCACCTAACTTCACGTTCATTTTGATTTGATATAGAGGCTTATGAGTCTAAGAAGTGTCCCTGAGCAAGACACTTGTATATCATGTTTTCAGTTGAAAATTGAAAAGTCAAATTATTTAATTTGAAAATCTGATATTTTTGTTGAGTGATGTTGAAATAAATAATATTTATATATATGTATAAATATGTATGTGGCATAATCCTTCACCTGGTCAGTGTTAAGGAAAACTGATTGCTTCTAGGAGATATACTCCTCAATGTCAACATTTTCTACTCTCAGCTAGGGGTACAACAGTTAATCGAAATAATTGATTTAATTTACAAACAAACAAAAAAGATTGATTTTAATCAAATTAATAAGTGAGTATAAAATATAATTTATAAATATGTACATATATATAAACACATAACACGCTTATTGATTATTCAATTAATCAAAAAAGTAATCAATAGAATAATCACTAAGAAAATGATTGATAGTTGCAGCCCTTCTCTCAACACTTCACACCACCCTGTGCCTTTTCCTCCCTATCTCAGATGTTCTCTCTTTCTCTCTCTCTCTTGCTGAAATATATTCCGGGGTTGGATTACTACACCAACAACCCAACAACACTTGTTGTTTGATATGCAAAGCATGAGCCTCGACTCAACGGGCAATGAACCAATTGCAAGCTCTGGACTGGCGTTGGATAAACAATGTAGGTGTATTGTTTTCAGCGCAGAGTGGAAAAGCAAGTGTGCTGCGTGTGTGTGTGTGTGTGTGTGTGTGTGTGTGTGTGTGTGTGTGTGTGTGTGTGTGTGTGTGTGTGTGTGTGTGTGTGTGTTGTTTTAGCAGTGGTGGTTCTTTGGCTGGCAGGAGTGACGGGGACGTCAGCCAAAGGTGAGCGCCCGATTAGTGTGTCTGAAATGACAGCCGGCCTGCCTCCTTCTCTCCCCGGTCCCAACGAATGGTGGAAATTTGTTTTTTTGGTATTAGGTGGTTTGAAGGGGGAGTGTAACAGGTAGAAACTTGGGGGGTGGGGGGGTATTAAAAGGTGTAAAAGGAGATGGGGCGGAGGAGAGGGGTGGGGACGGGAGGGGATGGGAAACTTGGACGAGTAGGAGTACAAAGAGGTTGAGAGAGAGAAAAATGTAGAAAAAAAACCTGCACAGGGGAAGATGAATGTGTAGAGAGAGCATTGAAAGCTTACAAGGGCCTTCTTGTTTTTAATAATGGAGATAATCATCATCTGTAATCACTTTCCTCAAAAGATCGGAGGGCGTTTCAACACAGAGGCACGGAGCAGAAATAAAAGCAAGGTCCTGCCTCTTGCAGATAATCCCGGTGGCCGAGAACGGCAGCAGAATAACCAAACATGGGGAGGGCGAGGGGGTAATAAAGAAAAGAGACAGAAGAAGAAGAAAAAACATCTCAAACCATTCAAGTCCTCTCTTTTATTGTTATGCAGGGGG
The DNA here is from genome assembly GCF_963454915.1 of Gymnoscopelus microlampas. Classification (NCBI taxonomy): domain Eukaryota; kingdom Metazoa; phylum Chordata; class Actinopteri; order Myctophiformes; family Myctophidae; genus Gymnoscopelus; species Gymnoscopelus microlampas. The sequence goes on along the minus strand of NC_139944.1, from coordinate 26,095,516 downwards.
GACGTTCGGCGTTAAAAAACAGAGAAAAGTAAACTCGCTCAGCAGAGGAAGGAGCAGGGTGCCGTCGCCTGCAGAATGATAGATGAGATAAGGGAAGAGCTGTTACAAGGGGAATCAACTCCTGATGTTCCTCCTGAGTTCACCTCTGGCTCTCCGAGCCGCTGAAAACAACTGTCTTTCAACACGGCCATTAGTCTTGCCTGCTCTCGCGGCCCTGACTTGCCTTAACCGATAGGCTCAAAACATTTGTTTATGGCTAAAGTTTTGCTAGTATCAGGCTGTCATGGGAAAACACGGGGGCCTTTGAAACTGGACGAGAGAGAGAGAGAGAGAGTGTGTGTGAAAGGGAGGAGAGTGAAACCCCCTCCCAAAAAAAAACAGAAAGAGATGAAGCTGTGATTTGTTTCAGGGATGAAATCTATGCCACAACAACCTTGCCAAAAAAAGAAAAGAAAGAATATCTTGCATTATTGAGTGACAGTGAGAATAATAGTCCTCGTACAAGGATGAACATTATGAGCTGTAAATTCTGGAGGGAGACAAAGGACACAGTGCTTGGTTGTAAGCGACGTCGACGCTATGGACCCGGGTCATAATCTGTTTTTCCGCTGCCGATCACTCAAATTCCTTGTCTGCGTGTCCGAGTTTTGAAGTCAGCGTCTATCCGACGAAGCTCCTTGGTTCCAGCAGCGGGGAGTCTGGGTGGTGGGTGGAATCAGGAATCTTGGCACATCAGTCACATTTCAACACATCCACTCTCTCTCTCTCTCTCTATCAGTTTTTTTCTCTCTGTTTCTCTCTGTTTTTTTTCCTCTCTCTCTCTCTTTTACTTTTGCTGCCTCTCTCTCTTCACCCCTCCACAACAGGGGGAAGAAAGGAAAAAGAAACAATGGCATGCACTGCTTGGCCTGGCGGAGCTGAGCGGATCCGAAACGGAGCGCCGCTATCCCCCCCCCCCCATCAGCCCCCTCGCGTCAACCTCACCAGGGGGACCGTGAGAATTCAAAACACGGAGCGGAGCCAAAAACAAGAAACTCGCTGCTGTCCTTCCCCTTGTCTTCTGGGCCGCCCGCACCCGTTACGTAAAGAAGGTCCCCGCTGGCTGTCCATCAAAACCGCGGGACGTCGGGGCAGCCAAACAAACCCCCGGTGCATTATGTAAAGAAACAAGAGGGCAGAAAGGCAAAACAGCCAGCGTGTGAAAACGCTCATGCAGGAGACCTGGGGGTCACATACACAGCTCACACCGTCACCCCTCGGATGGTTAGCCAAATAAGCTGTCCCGTGACAACCAGCGGGGGGTTGGGGTTATCTGAACGGGGCTGGGATCAGATTGGTCAGGGTGTAGTGAGGGCGTTTTGCATTGGGAGTGTGCACACTATGTAAGACACTGGTGGTGTCGTGTGCGAGCGGATGAGGTACGTACGCACCATACAGTCTTGATCATGAAGGAAAGTAGAGGAAGAGGTTTGCATTGCCGTACCTTGCCAAATCGCGTGGAGAAGGTTCCCGTGAGAAGGGAGTGGAAAATGATGATGGTCTCATCCAGGTCCCAGATAAACACACGCTGCAATGAAATAAGAGAAACGGAAATTCAGCCTGATGCCTGTGTGGGTGTGTGTAAGTGATTATGAGTGTGTGCTTGTGTGATAAAGTGCGCATGTGAATGTGCGCTCGTGCATTTCACATGCATGTGTGTGTGTGTGTGTACATGGAAGCCACGTGTACAGTATGCAGACAGTACAATCTTCAGTGTTAATTTATCCATTTGTAACTCTGAGTGTGTACATGTGTTACACTGAGGATTCTAGTGTGTGTGTGTGTGTGTGTGTGCTGTGTGTGTAATGTGTATACCTCTATATCAGAGTCCAACGGTGGAGCAGGGTCACTCACTCTCTTCCTCCCCCTCAACTTCACCTCGGACCCCCTTCTGGCTGACACACCCTCCTCTTTACCTGGGGTGGGGGGGCTGGGGGGCGGGTGATACTCCCCTGGGAAGACACACACACACACACACACACACACACACACACACACACACACACACACACACACACACACACACACACACACACACACACACACACACACACACACACACACACACACACACACAATTAGAATAATTTTAAATGAACCACAATATGTAAAGAAAACATTTTTCCAAACAACAACATGCATAGGTTATTTGTCCTTCCTTACCCGTGTGTGAATCTGGACTGTGATTGGGCAGCATGGTGGGGTGCTCTGGGTGTTGATAGGCTAAAGGGGCTGTGATGGAGGCGGGGCTGATGTTGCTACCAGTGAGGTAGGGGTTGTTATAATGATGGGAGTTGTAGTATGGTGAGTACTGACTCTGACTGTAACTGGAGTATGCTGAGAAGTCCTGACAAGAGAAAGAAATTATTGAAGCAAAATCAAAATCCATCATTCAAATCAAAATTGAGTTTAGTTCAAAGTGATAGACATTAATTTAAAGGAGTGATATTTGCTCTTATAAACTGGTTGGTTGATTGATTGGTTGTTTGGTTGTCTGATTGGTTGATTGATTGATTGATTGATTGATTGACTGAATTTAAAAAATAAATGCTTTTTTTTTTTTACAGCTTTGAGAGATAATGAATGATTCCACAAAGAAATCAAAGCTGTAGTTACTGTATAAATAACAGTATTAGGGGACAAACACTAAACTAAAATTATATTGTATATGTATGCAATTAAAAGTCAATAACTCATAAATTAAACATGACATCAAACTAATAGCTTCCCAATTGTGAATATGAAAGCAGTCAGACTGGATGAAGCTGTATTGTCTTGGCAGTAAAAAATACTGTGTGAGGTTAGGTACTGACTTGTTGAGCAGGGTTGAATGGGGTTGAGGCGGCGATTGCATTGGTGCCTTGAAAAATTCCAGGCGAGATACCGGCACCTGAGATACAAGCAGAAAACCACATCAACACGGTCTCATAACACGTTAACACAAAAAGCAAGGTAAAATGTTTGTTTTTTGGGGGGAAATACAGAATTTAAACCAAGAACTCAACAAAGAATTTCTCTTGTTCAGAAATCGAACTTGGGCAAAAACAAGTTCCCAACTTTTGCCAATTTGTTATCATTATCTGTGGGATTGTTGAGTGAAGTGCTGGTGTAGAAACCCCCTGCGGACAGGAGGAGTTGAGGGTTGTGATTTATGGCAGAGACAACAATACAGGTGGGAAAGTGTGCAGCACTCCTGTTCCTCCAGTACACTGCTCTGTTGTTGTTGTGCACGCCATCAGTCTTATCAAGCCAAGGCATTAATGTTTACCTATCGGCAAAATACCTCCACATTGTTGCTGTCTCCCTTTCCAGCTTGCTTTTATAACCCTAAACATATTGCATATTATCTAATTAATCTTAGTAAAATCTTTTGGGTATCACTTTTCTCCCCACCCACCCACATTGCTATAAATAAGTAATATTTAGGGTATATGACATTTTTATCTTGCACATATCCTTTGACCAAGCTCTACCTAACATTTATCTTTCAAATTTATGGATACATCATCAACATCATACCACCAGCGGATGAACCAGCAGCGCAGCAATATACGTAAGTGTATGGTCACCGTCCTGGCGGAGAAGCTTTGCTTGAAACCCACAGAATGTGCAAGTGTGCCGACACCGTTTTTTTCCCGACCCCATGTTAATGAATGCAGCTGTACAAATGGCCGTGTGCGGATGCAGAGGCATTTTTTCCCCTGCTCCGGGGCAAAAAAAAGGAGAAGGTTTTCCGCGCAAATTCTCATTGAAACGCATTGACCAGACGACCGCTGTGGCTATGGGTTTGGCGTGAACAGTCGAGCACTATATGTGCGCGAGCGACACTTTTTTTGGTATGTTTCCAGTTGCGCTTGAAAGAGTAGCACCAGTAATCTTACAGCACAGCTAGACAATTGTTTCGAGTTTGTTCCTATTTTATCAGACTAAGATTGCCAAACCAGATAATCATATTAAAAGAAAGAACAGGCTCAATAAAAGTAGAATAAAACATTTTCATCATTGTCATGTCCGCATTGAAACTCAGCAACTTCCTTAAAAAGAAAAACTGTTTGCCTTTTATACATATAGCATTTGAATTTGCATCAAAGTTAATAACCTTCCGCACATGCATGAGGGTTATCTCAAAACAACAGACCATTGTTTAGGACCCTCAACATCCTTTACATGCTGATTCTTCCATCATGGCAGAGATTTGGTCTCCCCAAAGGTAACACTAAGAGATCCAGAATGTCATTTGTTCCATCTGCTATAGTCTTTGTAAACAAACTATCACACCGTAATCATGTTATCTGATCTCATCTTTCTTTCTTTTCTTCCATTTCCCCATAATTAATTCTGACACTGTTGGTGATATGGATCTTGTATTGTGTTTGTGTATGAATGATGTATTGTGTATTTCTGTTGGACTACTATCTGTAAAGCAAACTGCCCCTCGGGGACATTACAGTTTTACCTTACGTTTTACCTGACGTTACCTTACCTATAGATTATATATTGTAGATTATGTTCTGCCCCCACTTTTAATTATATACTGTTTGTTCGACACTTACACAATGTATACAAATGTATGCGGCTATGGCAGTGTGAATGGTGCTTTAGGACAAAACATCCATCTAATGGTATCACGTATTATACATTGATACCAGAGCTGCATGGACTCCAGATGGACTTACAGTAGGCTGCGAAAATTACGACTTGTGACTGACTTGAGACTTAACTTGGACTTGCACCAAAAGGCGTAAAATCAGCTCTGCTTGATACATTTGAAACACCCGTTTAATACCCTTCACTTGGCCAGCCATGGTGCTATTACAATTCCTAACGCTGGGGGGTAGGTATTACAGCAATGTTCTCTGCATCCAACGTCATCAACTGTAGAGATTTAGATTATACATCATGCCTCCATCCATTACGCTATTCCTCTTTTGTTGATGTTTATGCTTTACCTATTCCTTTACTCTCTACTGTTCTTTTTGTCATTCTGGTTTCTTGTTCTCCTTTCTGTAACGTGTCCTCTTGTTCCACAGTGAATGACAAACAGGAGAGTAATGACTGTGTGGTGGAAGAACACAGAAGTCTCCCAGGACAACACAGCCAACTTCAAAGAACCCAGAAGTCTGTCATGTAAACACCGACTGGCTCCCATGGCCCCCATTTGGTTTGGGTTGTTCATACAGTAGATGTGTTTGCATGTTTGCGTGTTTGTGCATGTGTTTGCATGTTTGCGTGTTTGTGCGTGTGTGGAGAGAGTCTGAGTGTGTGTGTGTGTGTGTGTGTGTGTGTGTGTGTGTGTGTGTGTGTGTGTGTGTGTGTGTGTGTGTGTGTGTGTGTGTGTGTGTGTGTGTGTACGTGTGCGTGTGCGCGTGTGTGTGCGTGTGCGCATGTGCGTGTGTGTGCGTGCGCTTGTGTGCATGTGTGTATTTGTTAATCGGTGTGTGTTCCTATTGTATCTGTATATTTTGTGTATTGCGCAGATGGATGACTCGGAAACATTTGGAAATTGTACAAACATCCAGTTTTTGTGGCAGTTTGCTGCTGTTTGAAGTCAGCACAGTATTTATAATAAAGCTTAATGATTTATGCACAATTTTCTCAGTTTGGGAACAGCAAAACATCTTTCCAGCCCACCGTACAATTCTTTATAATACATTTCTTTTGTTGTTTAGCGAGTGTACTGGTTTGTAAAGAAACATAGGCTAAATCGAGCAATATTACATGCACATTTTTCTAATACACAATTATTGGATTCAATTTAAGAGTTGGTCATATTATTTTACAGTATACACACAGTAATTCTCACTGTTAATATAACTGTGAGAGTGTACATATGAAACCAAATTGACTCGTCGGGGTTCATTTGTTCCGATTTATACACTCTCAGAGTAAAATTAACACTATGGATTTGACTGTGTACACTCCTATTCAAATATGACAGATACTACATGCAAAACCTGCTATACCAACACATGTAAACAACTTATCACATGAGCTGTGCTCTGTCTATCCAGATATGTGAAAATGAAGTGTAACCTAAAAACATCATAAGACCAGACTTCTCCCTGTCTTGTTCTTCTCCCTAGAGTGAAAACGGTGCCCCATTCCTCTGCCCTTTAGTGTGCCTTCCTCTACTGCCAACATTAAACCTGCTCACCCCTCCTTAAAACACACCTTAACCTATCCCCTCTCACACAGGAGGTCAATTTCACGCTGCTTTGAAAGCCATAAAGTCGCACTGAGCGAAGCATGCTCTGGGCGCCGAACGACTTGAGGAATGCGAAAAGCAGAGACGCTCGCGCATGCGGCCAGTGCGTGGGTAGAAAGCCACACTCGCTCACATTTCGTATTTGAGTGTTTGCCTTTTTGGCAAGAACGCTTGCCCATCTTTCCTTTTCAATCTCTCCTTTCTTCGCCTCTCTGCCACTTTCTGTGTGTCTCTCGCCCTCTCGTTCTGTCTCTGTTTTCTTCTGTCTCCCCCTCTGTCTCTCACACGCACACACGCTGTGTTGTTGGTCTGAGTGGAGAAAGAGGGCCTGACCCCCAGAAATGAGGAGGGGTGGGGAGAAGTCTGACGCCAGGAGCCCAGACCGCAGCTAATGTAGAACAGGTGGGGTTGAGAGGAGAGGAGAGGAGGAGAGGAGAGGAGGAGAGGAGAGGAGAGGAGAGGAGAGGAGAGGAGAGGAGAGGAGAGGAGAGGAGAGGAGAGGAGAGGAGAGGAGAGGAGAGGAGAGGAGAGGAGAGGAGAGGGTGGATGCCCACCAACACAAGGACCACTATAATGCAAACTATGATGCTCCTGAATGCCACTAAAAGTAAAGTCAGAGTGTGTATCTCTGTGTATGCCCCGCTCCTTTTTGCTCATGCATGCATGCATCCATGCGTGCATGCTGATCCGTGCTTATTCATGTACAGTACATGCATGATGTGAACAATTATGCATTAAAACTGTAATTTGTTCCAATGGGTCCAATGTAGTTATTATTTAGTCACAAGCTCTTGTTAATACTTTTCATTGGTTAAGTATTTATAACATTCACAGACTTTCAATCTGGCGTCCCGATTTTGGGCATGTCATTATAGGCACATTTCTTTTTTAAATAGCACAACTACAGGTTAACAACGTGTCTAACCCTAACACAGCACGTTGTGAGCTTGTAGATTGTCTGTTTTTGCTACTTTTGCGTGACACTGCCACATGACAAATATGAAACAGGCCATTCATTATGGAAAAACATTTTAAAAGGCTGAAATGTGGAGATACAATGTTTCTGCCCTACAGCGACAATTTGTACGTGTGACTGTGCATGTGTGGGACTAACCGTGCGTGGAGTAGCTGTAGAGAGCTTGGCTGGAGGGAGTGCTGCTGAAGTTTGAGTAACTCAGTAATCCAGTCTGTCCAGGAGAGTGGCTTAGTCCTTCCTCTGTTTTAATATCTACATATTGAGAGAGCCACAGCTCAATGGATGGGGTATTGTGCGCTGTACAATCACAACTCAACTTTACTGTCACATCACAGGCTTGCAGGTGTATAGATGTGGGTGAAATTTGGGGGATTTTGCTGCGTGTGTTCATGAGGCAGTACGTACATAAACAACAGAGGAACTGAGGTACTGAAACATTTTAACCGTAGCTTACTGTGAAATATACGTAGCTTGTAGATTACAAAACAAATGTATTTTATTTAACAAGATGATGATGTGTGTGTGTGTGTGTGTGTGTGTGTGTGTGTGTGTGTGTGTGTGTGTGTGTGTGTGTGTGTGTGTGTGTGTGTGTGTGTGTGTGTGTGTGTGTGTGTGTGTGTGTGTGTGTGTGTGTGTGTGTGTGTGTGTGTGTGTGTGTGCGCGCGCGCGCGTGAGTGAGTGTGTGCGCGTGAGTGTGTGCGTACGCATGTGCGTGCGTGTCAGAGAGAGAGGGAGAGAGAGAGAGAGAGAGAGAGAGAGAGGGGGGTTGCTTTCTAGGGTTAGGATTAGAATTAGGATTAGTGATGGGTTAGGGTTAGAGTTAGTTGATGAAAGTAAAACAACGTAAAAACAAAACTGTGTGTTCATGTTTAGCCTACTGACTGTAAGAGGGCCCTGTGTGTGGTGTGAGTAAGGGGTGTAAGGTCCTATGTTTAGAGTACTCACTGTAAGAGGGCATGCTGTAGCCCTGTGTGTGGTGTGAGTAAGGGGTGTAAGGTCCTGGGGGCTGGAGGGCCGGACTGTACTGGGTCTGTCCGTACGCCGCCATGACACTCCTCTGGTCAGCTGATCTGAAAACAGGAAATCATATTTCAGACACCTGCATTTCCTTCAAGACAATATTCCTTTTTTGTGTTTTAACTGAGAAGGGGATAAATGTGTTTTTCCTGAGAACTGACAAGAATGAACTAAATTAAAAATTCCAATAGAAGTTATTCTATTTTCAAAAGGGAATTCCATACGTGACTGACTGACAACTTCCAATATAATTAACAATGTGCTGTTCCAGTTAGCATTAGCATTTCCTTAAATTCCTGTGTGACTGTTATCTGATAAGCAACCCATGCATTCCAGCTTCAGCTACGGACCTGAAAACTCACCGTCAGAACAAAGATGACTCTAAGATATAGACCAAGAAGTCCTGTGAATTACATAAAATCATGGTCAGAAAATGCTATTTAAATTGACAGATCTTTTCAAATTGAGCCTAGTTTAAAAATAGTTGTAAATGTGCTATAAAATGGCAATACTTTCTACAGCGTGTGAAGAGGACTTTGTTTTCACAATACTGTTTTATGTACGTATACAAACAGACTTCCCAGTTGCCACATATTTAACTGACTGACTAAATGTAAAAAAAATATATATATACATATATATCACTATGTTCAACTCATTTCTGATCTATAAATGTTCATGAATATGTTTGTACAAAAAGGACACATGTCCATGTGTTTTTGGAACAGCTTGTCACAAAAAGGGTCCCCATAGCTGCTGTTCATTAATTAACTTTTTGCTGTATATATTTTTATTTACCATCACCTTCGCTAAAAATGAAGAAGGCCTAAGAAAACAGAAGCACCCTACTAAATAAATGTACCCTATTTTTAACCCTCTGTTTTCGAGTGCCATGCCCCCAATACAACAAGTTCATGCAATACTAACACAATGTTACCAAACAAAATTTGAATTAGCTTATTTAACCAATATAATTCATTAACTGGGGGTCCCCCAAGGCTCTATACTTATTTTTGCCAAATGCAAAAAACGCCTATAACGACATGCCCAGATTATGGACGCTAATGTCCAAGTGGTTAACAGAGATATACTGCCACCTCTGTGAGCAAACTGGCTGTTTTCATAAGCTCCAACACGGATCTGAACACGTTTACTTCATAAGGCTTTTTACCTGCCTCTGTAGAGAGACTTATCCCCTTTGTCCTGTCACACTGTTGCTCGTCAGGTTCCTCCAAAGCCGTCAAGTCTCCTGTGGAAACAACAGTGAATAAACTCCATCAGGACAGAGGTATGCTGGTGAGTGACAAGTGATGAAGTGCCGGGGGCAACTGACAGACGCCTCCTCTGGCCAAGTAGGACGAAGAGGAGAGGGGCGGGTAGTTTTCACACAGTTGAGGAAGTGACACGGGGTTAGGGAAGGAGAGAGAGATCGAGTCAGAGAGATGGAGGAGGAGAGAGACAGAGTGAAACAGAGAACGTAATGCGTTGGTTCTGAAAGTGGGGTCCGTAGGACCCCATGGGTCCTTGAGGGGGTTCCAGGGGGTCCCCAGAAAAAGTAGTGAATGTAGCATCACAATCATTTTAACCACTTTATCGTTGGCTATTCAAAATTAGCAGATCTACAAGCTCGCAGCGCGGCTTGTATTTTTTTTTTCAATTTTGGGGGTCCGCAGCTAAATATATATCAATTTGGGGGTCCTTGACATGAAAAGTTTAAGAACCACTGATGAAGGGGACAATGGGAAAGAGAGAACGACAGACAGACAGACAGACAGACAGACAGACAGACAGACAGACAGACAGACAGACAGACAGGCAGACAGAGTGGATAGTGTGATGAGGACAAGATAAATGTGGGACAGACATGACAGAGTTTGCCTAAGATCACGATTATAAGGAACTCGTTGACAGATAGCAGTAAATGGTTGGTGGTAGGAACTTGACGGGTGACATAGTTTCCTGGGAAAGCGCTGAGGAAGAATGCCTTGCCTCACTGCCTCAGAGTCACTCTGCCGCTTGGCACCCGTACTGTACTGTGGTTGTTACATCTTGTAGAGCTACTTTAAGACATTGAATGAGGGCAGAACAGACAGAACAAGGTTTTACAGGCCTGTTTCCAACCGGAAATTCACTGGAATGGAATCTCAAACCGAAATGACAAAAGGTGTCTGGAATGATCTATGCATTGGTTCATAGACTTCTCAATATTGGCTAGGAATATGCACTCTGTGTGTGTGTGTGTGTGTGTGTGTGTGTGTGTGTGTGTGTGTGTGTGTGTGTGTGTGTGTGTGTGTGTGTGTGTGTGTGTGTGTGTGTGTGTGTGTGTGTGTGTGTGTGTGTGTGTGTGTGGGTGTGTGTGTGCGTGCGTGCGTGGGTGCGTGCGTGCGTGTGCATATATATATATGTATATATATAGATAGATATAGATATAGATAGATAGATATAGATAGATAGATAGATATATAGATATAGATATAGATATAGATATAGATATAGATATAGATATAGATATAGATATAGATATAGTTATAGATATAGATATAGATATACACATACATACAGATAAACAGAAATAAAGTAATGAAAGTACAATAAGGGAGATAAGAAAAGAATGAAGCAAAGGAAAGAACAATATAAAAGAAAATGCTTGAGAACGAAAGAGAGGGCTGAGTGAACGAGACAAGAGGAAGAAGAAAGTCCCAGGTCAGCACACTGGAGGTCAAAAGGTCAATGCCAACACGGCCTAGTCTAAACAGGAAGGTAGAGCGGGTCATTCTCTCTGCTGGCAGTTCCCATAGCCTGTTTCCACAAGTCCTTCTCAGCGCTGCTGTATCATGACCATACGCAGCTGTCAGCCCAGAAAGGTTCAATGCATCTAGGAACTAATGACCCTTCAAAAGACATAGAAGGAGAAGTCCTTTGCCTTGCAGCTCTCGTGTCTGTCTGTCTGTCTGTCTGTCTGTCTGTCTGTCTGTCTGTCTGTCTGTCTGTCTGTCTGATTGTCTGTCTCTCGCTCTCTTTTATCTCTCTCTTTTATCTCTCTCTCTCTCTCTCTCTCTCTCTCTCTCTCTCTCTCTCTGCCTCTGGGCAATTCCAATCTGGCAATGTTGGAGCTAGCCACATGAACTTTGACCCCGCTGACAAAGCAAGGACAAAGACAGACGGCAGACATGAAATATGGGGGCAACAGAGGTTTACAGCAGTTGAGAATTGGGCTGAAGGCAAAAAAAATGCAGTCTGAAGTTCGAGACAGAGAACCAGAGAGAGAGAGAGAGACAATGACTGTGACAGTCTGTCTCATTCTCAGAGGCTTTGAACACCAGTGTCATCGCAAATCCTAAAACCTGACGGAGAAACTCAAGGTGTGTCAATGCCTTTTTTACTGAAGAGCAGCAACTGCTCTGACATAGCAGGGAAGACAAATCATATGTTATGGTAAACTCCAACTGATGCTGCAGCCCTCCCGGCGTTTCAAAACACGCAGCATGAATCATGATGTTTTCTTAGCAAATAACAGCATTCCTACCGAGGACCGGGGGCCGAAAACAAACCACTTATGTGTCAATGTTAATGACCATAGAGTAAACACAAGTAAGAGGGACAATAAATGTGACACTAGAGCGGGTGATCTATGGTCACTATAAGGAAATGGCGGTGCAAGTGAACTTGAAATCAACGTAAAGGGAAAGGTCTACAAGAAGACATGGGTGAGATCATCATGAGTAGAAAAAAAGAAATTATTTCCATTCAACTCAGTGCAAAGTAAATCAGTTATTTATTTTGATCATAGCTATGAATTAAATTATTTGTTTTATTTTTATATATTTGTTTTATTTTTGTTATATTACAGTCCAGTTCAGAACAGTTCAGTTCAGTTAAATACAAGTTGGGGACAGACTTCACGCTTGGCCTCCGGTACACCACATTTACTTGAATTCAATTCACTTTCAATTCTACTGGATACATTTTTATTCCATTAAATTCCTCTGATATGAATTTGACATCAGCTAAACTACTTTCAATTTAATTTCACAGTCATGTGCTCGACACCAAAGCCAGCCAGCGATGCTGGAGAGAGAAACATTGACCTCAAAGCGTATAGTGGAATGAACTCTACAGTACAGAGTCAGAACAAGAGCAGATATGGAGGAACTGGTGATGTGCTGGTTTTCCCCTGCATTTCAGAACATTGAAGATGGGTACAGTGAACTGGGCATGACGCTGTTCCCTCGGAAACTTTGTGACCCTAACCCTAATGAACAAACGAACACACACATTATGCCGTTGGTTCTCAAAGTGGGGTTCGAGGACCTTGAGGGAGTTCCAGGGGGTCCCCAGAAAAGGTAGTTAATGTATCACTTTAATAATTTTCACCACTTTATCGATTTATACGTTGGCTATTAAAAAATAGGCAATGTATAAAAAAATCTACAAGCTAAAAAAATAATTAAAAAATATCTGCTATTTTTCCTTTTTTTTATATCAAAAATGTTTCAGATGGGGGTCCGCGGCCAAATACATATCAATTTGGGGGTCCTTGACATGAAAAGGTTTGAGAACCACTGCATTATGCTATCACAGGCACACGCACATATGCAGAAACACACTCCAAACAAACACAGGCATGTGGGGACACACATGTATGCGCATGCATTGCACGAACGCACGCATGCACGCACACACACACACACACACAAACGCACGCACGCATTCACCCACACACACTGCCTGCACTTGTGTAGGCACTTCCTACTAGAGGACGAGGGCTGGGAGGAGGACGCACAAGGCCATGGGAACAGCAGGGCACCGGAGGAAAGAGGAGCACCGCTCTGCAGAGATGTGGAGCGCTGAGGCTTGAAACTAAACCTAAAACAAACCCAGCAGGGGCCACTGGGGCCACTGGGGCCACAGGGCCAGTCCCACCAGCCTCACCTGGGTCCTGGGGTCCCTGCTACACCACTGCTTCTTTCACGGATATCAGGTTCTCTCTCACTCACTCTCTCTCGCACTCTTTCTCTCTCTCTTTCTCTCTTTGTATGGACGGATTGCATCATAGGAAAATGCATTGCTCTTAGAATTGGAAGGAAATCTGATCGTTGGTGTAAAAGGGGTGGAGCTCCCGGGTTTGTTTGCCACAAGGTTTTGCTGAATTTGCAGTTCACAAGCCGTGTGCGGTTCCATTCACATTTGGTGGAATCAGGGAGACACATCAGTGTGTTAAGACATATAAAAGACTGGCTGCACAATAGCAACAGTTTGACCTCTCACTGAAACAGCATGGCTCTCAGTCAACAGCTGATGGCTGTTCTTGACAAGGTGACTGCTCATTCTCTAATGGCGCCATATGGAGTCCCACCTGGAACCATCAATTTGGATGGGCTGCCTAAGTGCCCCAGGGGGAATAAATTCACTGTCGCGCACTGGCATGGACCCCACTACCCCCGCTCTCGAAGTCCTGAACAAAAGCCAGAGAACAAGGACCCAGTATTTTAGTTCCTATGTCACTATCGGGGTCTTCATGGTGGATATCAGTGCCATCTGCTTGTCTTCTTGCTGGCTGGCTGTGCTTTGGCACTGCAGGTCAGTTCAATTCGAGAAAAGAAACAACATCAACAACATTATATAGCAATCCAGTCGTGCTACTAATGAACCAATGAATAGATATAGCCTTGTGTTCAAATGTAGTAATGTAAAGAGTCCACTCCTTTTCAATATAGAACACCAGGGCCAACACACAGCCTCAATGGCTCAAGATATGACACCATGCCATTCAATAAGAGAAGATAAATCAACAAAGTAAACTAGGCTACATGACAAATTGTCCAACTGTCCACAGAGCCATGGCTTGACAAGTCTGTAGATATTGAAACTAGGCAGGTCTGGTGTCTCAGGGCCTCAGGGACCACAGTTGGCGAGGACAGCTGTGCAACATACAGTAGAGCACAAATTCCCTGTGGAGTGCCATCAACTGGGTTTTAACAACTTTCAACCTGGCATCCCTATTGTAGGTTAAAGTTTTCAAAAGAATTCCAAAAGTATTTTGAAAGAATTTCCAAACATTTCAAGAAAAAAAAAAGAAAAAGACAAAAAAAACATCGCATTGCACTACGTTGTGAGCTTGTAGATAGCCACTATAATCTTTTAATAAGGCTTAAGTGGTTAACAAAGCATGCCGCTTGACAAAAGCATTCACACATCAAAAGATTATGGAGAAAGAAATTATTTTGATGAAATGAGGCATGGTGATATATAAAGTAAAGTTTAATAAATTAAACCATTGGGGGAGAGGGATGGTAAGCAGATGCCAACGGCCTGACAGTAACATATGTTGCGTACTGAAGGATCATGAGCCAATAATGAGTTCCTGAGATAACTTATACACCGCCATGATCTCAGCAACCAGGGAATTCATTATCATGAACGCAAGGTCCAACTGTGTAAGCAAGTGTGTGTGTGTGTGTGTGTGTGTGTGTGTGTGTGTGTGTGTGTGTGTGTGTGTGTGTGTGTGTGTGTGTGTGTGTGTGTGTGTGTGTGTCCAATCACTACACATTTTCATGCAGTGATTATTAAGATGATATAGTATGATGAGTATACTTATGTGAGCATAGTAGAACTGCCCCAAATGATCTTTTCACTTTCAATTAGCATCCAGCGTTTAGGAACCCCTAAAACACACAAATACAAAAGCATGGGAATGCATACAAAGCTAAATAAATCAGAATAATCAATATAGATTTAGATATTATAGAGAGATAAAAAGATTTTAAGAGATTCAAAAAACATAACATTGATGTACAATGTTAGTAACAGTAACAGGTGAGTTTGTAACTTGCTATATTAGATGGTGATGATGACAAGATAGTTTTGATAAATACGAAACAACTGAGAGAGTGGAAAATCCTATAAATATCTAATTTAATCCAAGAAAGAGTGTAGTCAACAACAGTTCCAAAAGAAAAGCACCAGAACTGTGAGACGTGACTATAGTGAGTGTAGGGGTGGCTGCCATTAAGCTGTGGCAGCAGTGAACCTGTTGCCGTCTCCGCCATGCGTAACTCTAGCTGCCAGACTTGGTGGCCTTTCCTCTCTGCTTGACTGACTCGAAGCAACAAGACTGCTTTTATGCCAGCTGCCCCCCGCTCCTGCCTTCGCCCCTCAGTAATCAAAACCCTCCTCATTCAATCACACCACTGTCTCCATTGCTCTTTTTCCCTTTCTCACCGACTGACTCCCACTCTCTTACCACCCATTCTAAATTGCTGCCCGACCTCCCCATATGCATAATATTACTGTGCATCCATATCTCTCTCTCTCTCTCTCTCTCTCTCTCTCTCTCTCTCTCTCTCTCTCTCTCTCTTTCTCTCTCAATTCAATTCAATGGAGCTTTATTGGCTTGAGAAAACATACGTTTACATTGCCAAAGCAAAAGTGGAACAAAACAATCAAAACAAAACAATGTCTGTACAAATAAATATTGAATATAAATAGGAATAAAATAAAAGTGTAAACAGAGCTGTTTTATATTGCAACTCTCTCTCTCTCTCTCTCTCTCTCTCTCTCTCTCTCTCTCTCTCTCTCTCTCTCTCTCTCTCTCTCTCTCTCTCTCTCTCCTCCACTGCTGCTGTTCTCGCATACGCTATCTTCCTGTAATAACTCCAATACTAATCTCTAAGCTATAAACCTTGGGCGAGGACCACCTACCCCTGGCCCCAGACCCCCCCACCCCTCACACTCCTACCCTCACCCAAGAACCAGTGCCCCAGGACGGGGGTCAGGGAGGGGGACAGCTGGCAGACCTCCCAGCAGCCTGGAGGAGAGGTGGTGGGGTTGGAGGACTGGGTTGACCCCTGTCAGATGGTGGTCTGGCTCTCAGGTAAAAACATCTGGTGGAGTGATGGGAGGGTGGTCGGGTGCATGCACACACACACACACACACGCGCGCTCGCGCACACAGGCACAATCCTGACTGCATGAATGCACACACATTCCCTAATGATCTCAGACACACATATGCTCACTGCCTCGCTCGGAGACAGAGACACACACACACACACACACACACACACACACACACACACACACACACACACACACACACACACACACACACACACACGTACACAGACCTGGCTCTTTATTAGTCATTAGGACAAAAAGGTTTGCCCTCCACCCTCTTCCTCTACTTTTCCACAGCAGATGACATTGAACGGCCGTCCTAGTTGCTAGCAGCTGGCCAGGCACAACTCACTGGTAGCTGAAGCACAGCTCAACGACATCACACACAGAGACTGAGGTCCAATTACTGCTTTACTGTTACAATTACTGTATGTGTGTGTGAGGCGGAGAGGGTTGAGATGAGAGACATTGACTTTTCTAATTCCAAGGACCCCCATAACTCTGAGAGGGTACAAATGGAACCAGTCCTAAAGACATTTTATGTAAATGTATCCCATGCACCACAGATTCAAAGAGGAAACTTCTGGTGAGAAGA
Organism: Gymnoscopelus microlampas; assembly: GCF_963454915.1. Classification (NCBI taxonomy): domain Eukaryota; kingdom Metazoa; phylum Chordata; class Actinopteri; order Myctophiformes; family Myctophidae; genus Gymnoscopelus; species Gymnoscopelus microlampas. Next base: position 26,078,788 of record NC_139944.1, on the reverse strand, counting down.
CATTTTGACTGAGAAAATCATGGACAATTTGTCAAATGTGTTTTTTAAAGGAAAAAACTGCTTGAGGGATGAAAAAAAGATGAAATATGTTCACTGTAGGCTATGCAGCTATGTGTGTGGTTTCACCCCTCTAGATGAGATAAGGAGAGCAGAGATAGCCAGCTGTCGTCTGCTGACAGACACACACTTACACGCACAAACACACGCGTGTTGTACACATGCACGCACGCACGCACGCACGCACGTACGCACGCACGCACGCACGCACGCACGCACGCACGCACGCACGCACGCACGCACGCACGCACGCACACACACACACACACACACACACACACACTCTGCGTACACACACGCGCACACAGAGTCAGATCATCCTATGCCTGGGTGCTGTCTGGGGCTTAGAGGAATGGAGGTGGTGGTGGGGGGGTAAGTCATTTGGGGGGAACCTCTCTGCAAGCTGTTCAAGCAGATCAACCCAATAGAACCACCAGAATCTACTCAATTATTCTCTCTCTCTCTCTCTCACCCACCCACACACACACACACACGCACACGTACACGCACACGCACACGCACACGCACACACACACACACACACACACACACACACACACACACACACACACACACACACACACACACACGTGACACACACACACATCACACTTAATGCAGCACTAGTCAAACTCAGCACAATAGAACCATTGCTCCTGCTGTTGATTGATTAAAATAGACCTTTATGCCATGTCTTGCATACCAGCCTGAGTTAAAATACAATTGCATCCTACTCTGTTTAATGTTCATCACAGATAAATAGAAGACCACTACTGCACTATCTGCAGTAAGACAGAAAGCTTACAGTTTGCTTACAGTAAAAAAATAAAAATAATAATAACTTCTTGTTTCTTTTATTCACTTAACAACGGATGACATGTTATTTTTTTTAAATACTTTCCTTAACTTTTTATTCACTACAATATTATAATGGCATTGCTAAGTAAGAAAAAATGAAAACAATATTTTGAGCATCTCTGGAGGTTTTGGTTAGACTGGGCTTTATTCAAGATTGTTACTTCTGAGGTTGCAAACAGCTAAAAACTGAGTCATTCCACGAGCACAAAGTTTAAACTGTCCCCAGAAACAGATTTCTTTCCTTTTACTGTAAATGTATCTTTCACAGATTGAGTCTGTGGTATAATCCAGTTAAAAATTTCTTTTGAAATGAAAAAAAGAAAAGAAAGGAAAAGTTTTTTTGTGGTTTATTTTAACACACCATGCAGACACTGTGTGAACTCTACAGTATACTAAAAATAAAGTCTTTCCTGTTCTAAGAACTCCACCATCATGTCACAATAACTGAAGAACCCAACAACACAGTTGACTATGATATTGCAGATATCACTAGGCTGCTTATACTGTCGCTCTTGGTGCAGAGACTATCAATTCATCTTAGACCCAGGAGATCGGTGGACTGCAATTTTACCACAGGGACAAGATGGGTGGACTCGCTAGGCCTGCTGAGACCCAGAGTTCAAGTCCTCTACACTGACTCACGGAGGAAGACAGAGAGAACCCGATAGAGAGAGAGAACGAGAGGGAGCGGGATGGGAGTGAGCTAAGACACAAAGGGCTTAAGGCAAGCCGTGAAATATAATGAATTTGGTGCAGATAAAGTCAGGAAGAGCAGCACTTCCTATGAAAATATTTATCATTCCACAAACTTTTGGCTACAGAGGGGTTTGGAATTAATTCGTGTTTTCTTAAGAGGGGGTGCCTTGCACTACAGGATGGGGAATTCTCCACAGCCCAAGACTTTTTGGGCCGCCGCTTATTCACAATTTATTAGAGCCAGTAATAGGAACCATGAAGGCAGAGAGAGAGAGAGAGAGAGAGAGAGAGAGAGAGAGAGAGAGAGAGAGAGAGAGAGGGTCCGTGGCCAGCCGAGGAGAACGAGTCCAGAAATGGGGCCTAATGTTATTAGGAGACGAAACAGAGTGTTAAATCAAGCACGCCCAGGCACACACTGCCTTCGGTATGTGGTCTGAAGCCCCAAACTGCCTCCACCCCCCAAACCCCAATCTCCTGACGGTTATTTGTGGGGGTTATAATACAGGTATTGAGGAGATTTGTGGAAATTTACAATCTGTCACATGCAGGCCTGATATAGCAACCATCTCTGATAATAATAATGGACCATGCTCCCCGGCCGTCCCCCTCCAGGTTTATCTCAGGTAATTGGCACTGACAAAGAGATATATACATCCAAATGCTGTTAAGGAAGGCGGAAAGGATATGACATTTTAGAGAACCTGTATATGGGAAACACATTTCAGTGTGGCTCGTGTACATTTCAAAATGGAGGGATATGTCGTCCCTGCCCCGAAGCGATGATGATACTGTGGCTGAAGTGATATGCAAACAATCTATACTATTGCTCACTAAGGATTGTCTCCACAGGTGAGATACCATACATTAACTTTTACATGTGTGACTGTTTGACTGTTGTTAAAATGTAAAAGAGACACAAGCAATGTTCTGCACAGTTAAGATTCTAACCTGATATTGTGAAGATTAAGCTTAATATAGCCTAGGGCAGGCTACAGATAATGGGGAAAAAACAAGATTGATATAAATCACTTTTTCATGTTGCACAACTTGTTGGTTTGGGTTTTCCCCTCAGTTGTTTGCTTTTGTTTGTTTTAGTTTTTTTTTGTTTCATCTTCATGCAGGTCATGCAGATGGCAGTTTAGGAGATTGTAGGGAGAAAGATTCAACCTCTTCAGTCTGAGGCTGTAATGATGGCAAAGTGTTTAAAGGTGATTTGAATGGCTAGCAAAACATAGGAGTCAGTCTCCTTCATGACTGAAGGCATGAAGGGGGTCCTTGAAAAATATGAATACCCGCCTTTGAAAAATGCTTAGCGTGGCTCCCTTAAATTACTTAATTAGGTCCCTGGCTGCAGAGGGGGGTCGCAGCGATTTGGGGGCAATCTTCTGTACTTAAGCCAAGCAAAAGTGTTGGAAGGATTCAACAGCCACCAAGAAAAACAAAAGGCCTCAAACTGAATTGGAAAATGTGTAAAGTCCCTCATACGTTCCCGTTCCACTCTCCTTATGCACTGTGTGCTCACTCACATGGCCTACACACACAAGTCTAATTGACTTGTTGCACTTCAATATGCACTCAGATAAGCCCAAAGAAACTACCTTAAAACCAGTGGTGTAAAGTAACTAAGTACATGTACTCAAGTACTGTACTGAAGTACAATTTTGAGGTATTTTTTACTTTCTTCAGTATTTACAATTTTCAATACTTTTACTTCCACCCCACTACATCTCAGAGGAAAATATTGTACTTTTACTCCACTACAATTATTTGAAAACTTGAGTTCCTAGTTACTTTGTAGATTTTGATTATTATTACAAAACATGCATTAACCACTTCAGCCCTATATAGATTTCGGCCATTTGAAAATAGCAGATCTACAAGCTCACAATGCGTCACAATTATGAGCTTGTAGATCTGCTATTTTCATTTTATGTCCCGTTTCTTGTGAAACGGGACATTCTGCATATTGAGTACTTTCTACTTTTGGTACTTTAAGTACATTTGGATGCCAATACCTTTGTACTTTTATATTACATTGCAGTATTGATATTTTTACTTAACAACATTTTTTTAGTACTTTTTCCAACACTGCTTAAAACTAGATTTACTTTATAGGCTATATTTATAGCAATTATAGGCTATAAAATAAAATGACCACAATGAATGGACAATGTAAAAGGCCAGTAGCTATAGCCTACCCTCAACAAATTGAGAGTGTTCTGAAGTAGGCCTATAGCCTATTACAAATATTAGCCAAAATGTAATTTAATAATATGAAATAGGCTGGACAGTAGGCTAAGCAGTTTACCTTTAAGCCAATTTAGTTAGATCTGCTAAACAAACACCAAAACTGCTGAGGTACGCTATTTAGTTTTATTTAATTTATTATAGGCTATAAAACATGCAATTTGTAGATTATAGACACATTAAAGCTTAATAATTAAATAGATTTGGGGCAATAATGCTTTGTAAAATAACAAACAAACAAATTAATACATACATTAAATGTTGTTAAGCAATTATTAACTAATTATTAACTATTAAATAAAATATGGATAAATGTGGACATGGATGTGTGTTACCGTGCTATTTATAGGCTTGGTATACGGTTTAATTCCTCCAGAAATATAAGATCCATGCACAAAAAAAGAAGAAAGAAATAAAGAAAAGAAAATCCTGGTAGAATGTGGTGGATACGGCATGCTTCCAATGTAATGTTCATTGGCGTATTATTATGCCTATACACGTTATACAACAACTGATCAATAATTTAGCCTAAAAGTTCATTAAATACCTATTGCTTATTTAAATAAGGCCTACCATACATTTGACCAAATAGAATAGTAGCCTGGGATCAAGAACGTCATAGATGTATTTTATCGAGAACCACGTATGGGAACATAAGTTTAGATTTCTTGGCTATTCAATAATAGCAGATATACAAGCTCAAGTGCCACTATGAGCTTGTAGATCTGCTATTTTTGAAAAATCTGACAGTCTTGATCCAAGGCTGCTAGAATAGT
>NC_139944.1:25976654-26071654 GCF_963454915.1 Gymnoscopelus microlampas | reverse complement strand
GAGGCAAATATTGTACTTTTACTCCACTACAATTATTTGAAAAATTGAGTTACTAGTTACTTTGCAGATATAATTGATACAGTATTACATTATAAAACATACATTAACAACTTTAGCCCTATTTTATACCTAGGCTATTTGAAAATAGCCGATCTACAAGCTCACAACGCGTCGCATAGCGGCGTGTTTGTATTCCACCGTTTGTCTGTCTGTTTTCTGATTTTATGTTTTGTGTGAGGACTGCGGATGAAAATTAGCATCCTTGCTAAATCCGGTGTACTTACGTCCATGTGACGTCCATTAATATGCTCTGTCCTATCCAAATAAACAATAAAGTAAAGTTGTAGATCTGCTATTTTCAAACATTTTAGTACTTTTACCTTTGATACTTTAAGTACATTTTTTTTTACAAAAGTACATTTTGAATTCCAGACTTTTGCTTGTAACAAAGTACTTCTACATTGCAGTATTGATACATTTGAGTTATTTTTCCACCACTGGAAGATACAAAGAAGGTCACATGAACCACTTCAACGCTGTATACTACTATACTTTGTTGACCAGGATTGCGAGGGTTCAAAATAGCAGGTCTGTAAGCTTGTACTATTTTTTATGAAAATGTCAAGAATATTGCGTGCACTTTTTTGACAACAGTGCTTATGCAACAGGATTTGAACTCCGGTCTCCCGCGCGTAAAGCCAAAATCTTATCCACTAGCCTAAAGGGGAATTCCCCCTTGTCAGGGGTAGATATTAGGCTTTGGGTCATCAGGCAGAGGCTCTGAGCCACTACTGCTATACACTTAAGTGGTTTAACTCGGTCTAAGTTGTTCGCTGATAGGGATGGAAATCGTCAGGGATCTCCCGATACTATACATATATCGATGAATACATGCCAATTCAATATGTATTGCGATACGTATGTATTGAGATTCTGTTAATACTCTGATTCAATATTACAATTTCTTTGGGATTTCTGTTTACTTTTCAAATAGCCTAATGGACTACGAATAACAGTTGATTCATACGTTCAATGATATTCTGTATAAGTAATGTTTCATAAACTGAGCAGGCGCTGCATGAATGTTTTATTGATATCATATTACATAATTTTGCTCACATTATTACCCCCTAATTTATACTTATAGGGGATATGTTCTAAAAAACAGTCGAATGGATAGGTTGAATGTGCTATAGTATCATTTTACATTTTTTTAAAAGGAAACCAACAATATGCAGACTAAATATAAATTCTTCATTATGGCAATATAAACAGATTGTTTATAATTGTGATTCATATGAGTGAATAGATTTCTTACCCTATCCCTCATTGTTATGCAATAGCACACCTGTGTCTATGAGCTCATGTAGTGAGTAAATTGCTGGGATACAGCTGCCTGTTCAGTAAATGGAAGATAAAAGGAAAAGTATTAACATAAACTACATACACTACAAGCAGGCTGAGCCTTTAGGATGACAACTATACATACGGAATGTGATTAATATAGAGTGAACATGCAAACTCACTGATGGTCATCGTCAATGGCATATTGAATGATCATAACTGAAGTGAATGATTATGATTCATTGTCATGCAAGAGCCTCATTCCCATTGGAACCAGAATGATCAAAACCATCCCAAGTGCTATAAGATAATGGAAATTTCTACATGTGCACACAATATCCACCTAAACGCTCAATCAATTTCTCCAGAAAAAAGGTAGATGTAAAGGGGGAAAAACAATTAAGTGAAAGGACATAAAATACTTAATGGAACAATTCCTCAGCATTACGTTGCAGCATTCTAGCACCAAATGACAATGGCTCTGGGAAGTACCGTGACGGAGACAAGATGAGCAAGTCTGTCTCCTCAGAACAACAGGCAGGCAGGGCCAGCTCCATTCTTCCATTGGAATGTGTGGTGGAGAAATAAAAGCTGCCATTGTCTCTCTCTTCCTCTCACTGTCTTAAGCCGGCCAGCGGTCCACACCGACACAGCCGTTGTCACACTGTCTCATGTCACTGTCATGTCCACATACTGTACTTCCTTCCTTCGTGCGGGAAAAATGTTTTCTCGTTTGCCCGTAATCTGTCCTTTCCAGGATGGCATCACTAGAATAGGTTGTTTCATGTCTGTATATCCTTGTTGTTGGGCGGAAATCTTGAATGTTTAAAACAGTTACTTTTCTTGAAAAAATAACCAGCGTTCCAATGGATCTAAAGTAGTTTTAGTCACAACCTCTTGTTAATACTTTTCATCGGTTAAATATTTATAAAACCCACAGACATACTTAACCACTTTAAATATGGTGTCCCTATTTTAAGCAGGTGATTATAGCTGAAAACCCAAAAGAAATACGATGTACAAAACAACTAAAATAAATAAATATGGACATTCAAAGTTTCTGCCGACAGCGACAATATAAGCAATTTTCAATGGAGAAGGAGAAGGAGAAATGGTCTTAACTTTGAACGCCGACTTTGAAAGCTATCACTTGGGGGCCTTTTGAAGTGTGAGGTTAAAACATTTCGTTGTGTGTAACCTGTCAATTTTGTGATCTCACGTAAGCACGATTAGGCCCACGCTGAGGGATTCCGAGAGAATGAGGAAAAGAGAGGGAGAGAGAACATAAACACGAGGCAGAGATGAATGTAATATTACACCTTCCAGGGCGTTAACGCCATGTGGAAGGAAGCTAGGGGTGTAATAACCACCACATCTGTGTCTATATGTCTCCCCTCCACTAGGCCCCAACAGCTAGCCTTCCATCGCGCAGAGTCCAAACACCCCATCCGACCCATGCCATGGTATCACCGACACTCAGCACAACACGTCAAACCCACCTCCTGTCCTCAAGCCTGCCTCTACACCCCCAAACCACACAACCATTCTCCTCAGCCCCTGTAATTCACTCCTACTTCTTCATTCTACTCTTTGATTTGTTTCAACCAATTATTACTGTACTTCCCCTCAACGTTTCCCTTTTTTCATAGTTGGAAAGAGCTGGTAAGACTTTACTCAAGCAGATTCACTGATAGCTCAATGTGTTACTCAATTCAGAACGTTTGTGTTTAAAAGTAATTATGTTAAATTGTAAAATTAGTATACAAACAAACTTAAGATTTGACTCAAATGTAGGTTAAAGGCTTTTTTTTTTAAAGGAGTAGTACTATCTGTCTTAAAAGTATTTCGTAGTTGTACATTTCAAGACCAGAATACATTTACTTTATTACGAGACTTATTCTTAAGCTTTCTAATAATAAAATTAGAGACACAGTTGAACACACTACAAATCGACTGACCCTGCCCTATGAGGGGTGATTTATACTTAGTTGTACGCCAGTGTCACAAACTGAAAATAGCCTGTCTACAAGGTCACAACAACACGTCATATTGTGAGCTTATAGATCGGCTATTTTCTGTACACGCCAGTGTTGCACAACCAAGTACAGTATAAATCAGGGGTAACCATAGAGGCTGGAGGCCCCGGGAAACAAACACACAAGTTTGGAAAGGTTATTTTCCAAATGGAATATGTTACAGATCACCAGTGACTTGCATAAAACTGTAACAGGAAACACAATCCACTTGAGTAGTCAAACTCTGCAATGTAACCATATTGTGTTCTGTCACTACTGGCTTTGTTTTGGCCAAAAAATAGGATATAGAGTAAAAAGTGATACATTTACTGGCTTTATTTTGATTTGTTTTGATTTAGTTTTTGTCTTTTTATCATGAGCAAGCAGCGTCTTCCATTATAGAAATTTGCAAAATCTACCATAACCTAACAATGTAAAAGTAATCTTCCCTTCAACCGAGCTATCCAGGTAATGATCCCCTATTTTATCAGGTATAATGCTAATCTGATGATTATAGTAACTGCCATACATTTGACCTTGCACATATTTACACACGCAAGCGGACACATTTGCACGCAGAGATGTAAAGACACACACACGCACACATAGTCACCCTCCGTAGTGGCCCCATGTCTTAGGAATGTGGGAATGATTGCCTTAATTTTATAAAGCGGACAGCTTCCTTTGGTTCAATTTTCACCAACACTATAAAAAAGCAGCAGTTGTAAGGCCAGCGAGAGCCCATCTGGTTTTGCCATCGCCAGGGCTTTAATGACCAGGTAATAAAAGTTCAATTTGACAGAAATTACAACAGATGTTTCAGGCGGTAAACCTCAGATAGAGCTGAAGCCACAGCAGAAAGAAACCGTAACCTGCAGAAGCTGCCCCACTGGCCTGATAGACTCAATATTAAGGCTGTTAATGTTCATACAGCACCGGCTACAGTAGCAGACCTTGTACTAGTACAGATAAGAAGTCCCCTGACCCAGTCTAGATGCATTAACCACTTAAGTCCTATATACTTAATTTTGTAGGGAATAGCGGAAATAACCAATGCACAAGCGCACGTGTTGCATCGCGACACGTGAGCTTGTGGATCTGCTGTTTTATTCTTTTTATCATATTGACCTTTTTTTTTTTCTATAATGACATGCCCAAAAGGGATGCCAGGTCGAAAGTGGTTAATACTACGAGATTTAATAAATAATTCCTTTCAGGGCAGAACAACATAGTCGTAGTATTTTTCTTTTCTTTATTTTATTTTTTATAATCAAATATTTAGTTGTTTTCACATAAACCATAAAAAATTGAACCAAGCAAAACGAAAAGTAGCAGTAGTGTGACCTTAAATGTGTTAGCTAACACAAACAATTAATTCAAGGCATAAACCTTCACCTTGTGAGTCACTGGTCCCATGCTGGGACTATCCCCACAGATTGGGCTGTTGCCTATAGATGAACCATTAGTCATCTGTGCACTGGATTAATTCTCTGTCATCAGCTGTCATCCGATCCTAACAACACAATCACTAACAGTTTGTTTGTGTACCAGTATAGATAAGCCAATTAAAACCAACCCTCCTGCCAGCCATTCATTCACAGCTGAACCGTGTGAAAATGGGCGCTCCATCAGCAATCTTCTCACCAAATCCGGCAACTGTGTTACAGCATTAAAAACGTACAGGTTTGTCAGCGGAAGTGTGGAATTGAATGTCCTCAGGGCAGGTATTCATTTCGTTCATTCACTTGTTTTCCCATGCGCACAAACCTGACAATGTCTGTGTCAACCTGTGTGAAAATAGTTTACATTTCTACCCTGTGTATTGCTAGTCGACCAAGCCAACCGTGACACAACACAGACGATAGCGCCAAATCAACACACAACAGTAATTAAAGCTCGCTTTCTGCAATCAAATTTCCTGTTAATAATGGACAATACCACAACAATAAAAAAGACGTATTTGTTTAATATAATGATTTAATTCGGTAGTCCTGTCTGTCTTTACAACACTAACAGGTGAGGCCTACTGAACACAGGTACGGAGCAATGGTCTGAGCAAACACTGGGGGTTCGTTCACACCATCGCCACGGATGATTGACACTTGCTCTCACTTGCAAAGATTTATAATCGCCCCCATGAGTGCAAATAAAGCGTGGCCTCAACCTGTTCTCTCTTGGTGTATGATGAATGATCTCCTGAGTGAATTCCAAACCTTTCGCTTTTGTGTTGCACCCCCACCCACCCTCCCTCCCCACTCCCACAATGTTCGACTCTTCCATTTCCTGTACACAGACCCAGAGGTGAGAAAGATACATTCGCACGTAGCTTTACAAGTTCCCACGGCACAGTAGAATGCATGAGGCTGAAGGGCCCATGCTCGAGAGAGTGGGGATTTTTTTTAACACTCTCATGGCTGGCTCTTTAAATGGACAAGGCGTGTCAGAAAGTATTACATTTCTGAAGCTCTCCATGTGAGGCGAGAAACAGTGTGAAATAGTTTCACAACAACATGGCCCTATTGTTTAGGTCAACAATGTATGGTGTGTGTCAGCTTGTGTGTCAGCTTGTGTGCACTGGTGACGGTGACATGGGAATGACATAGCTGCGTGATGATGTGCAGTGCTCCTGAATGGCTTTACTTAAGATAATGGTTTGTTAGAAGAATAGGTAGAGAATACCCCATCCTTGGGCCACAGCGACTGTGTGTGTGTGTGTGTGTGTGTGTGTGTGTGTGTGTGTGTGTGTGTGTGTGTGTGTGTGTGTGTGTGTGTGTATGGTTAGTGTTTAGTGAGGTAATGACATAAAGGTCTGTGTTATGGGTATAGCTACTGACAGAATGTTAATAAAACAGAATGAAAATAAAAGATGTTAAATCAATATCAGAATTCCTGCTGTTCTAATATGAAACAACCAAAACCAGATGAACTTCAGTTTTAAGAGTCTCGTCTTTAGTGAAGCAAACCAAAATGCTTATTTCAGACCTCGAATTTGATCTGTCTAAATATCTGGATTACAAAAGTAGCCAAATACAACCATTGAGATGTACGAATATCCTCTTTCTGACACCATTAATGCTCAGAACGTGCTTGTTGGGGTATCTTATTACTTTTGTATTGCAGGTCACACAGTATACTGCATAGCTCATATCATACTATTCTACATTGCATGAAAATAAGGTGGTTAATACTTAATTCTATATACCAGTCTATAAATATGATGGTTATTTTGCTCTTGTTGGAGGTTTCCTTCCTTATGGTGAACGCTTTGTTTCACTAGGCCGTTATTGTAAACAAGATATTTTTCCTGGGTGAATAAAGACAACAAAGGGGAAGAAAATCAAAACGCTCACTAGTGCTCTGCATTGATGTTGACTGGAAATTGGGGTGGGGGGGGGTGGGGGGGTATTAACGGAAGGGGGGAATTAACGGAAGGTTCGTTGTGCCAAAAGGGAAGTTCATTTCGAGCAACCCTTGTGGCACATTTCTAGCAACCCTTGTGGCACTAAACACAAAATTAGAGCAAGGATTTCCACCACTCTCTCCTCCACAGATCTCATCTATTACATCCTCAAATATGTACGTATCTCACAAAGATTTGGTTTCCACAAATATGTGCCGTTTGATAATTATGCTGAATTCATCCACCCTGCAGCAGTCGCATGGTGCGTGACAGGGAAGTATTCCTATACTTGATACCAGCCTGATCGTCATTCCATAACAGAGTGTAAAATATTGCCAAGCGAAATCAGCCAATCACATGGCATCTGCTTATGAAAAAGAAAAAAACAGATCTCCATTGTGTAAAAAACAGTACCAACCAGCTCTTTTACATTGCTGTTGTAGCAACAGAACAAAGCAATCAGACGAGGGCATTCCCTTACTTATAATAACACACAGCCAGAACATAACCTCTAATGACAAACACAACAATGCACGGCACATGAGCCGAGGCACAATACTGAAACAATAACTGGATTCAGTGAATCTACCAAATCTACATAACAAAAGGTCTATTTAACCACAACCCTATATACTGGGTCCCCCAGGGGTCTATACTTGGTCCTCTCCTTTTCCCCCTCTACACGAAATCTCTTCGCCAAAAATAGCTGACCTACTGTGTACACGTTGTGAGTTTTGTAGAGCTGCAATTCTTGCAGAATGTTCGCCCCAGAATAGGGACTCTATAGGTTCATGTGGATAATTATCGTGTACATCTAAACAGTATTAACCTTTTTTTCTTCTATTTATTATTCTCTAGAGTTCATGACCAGCATACCGCAAAGTTGAAGAAAGATGTTTTTGTTGTTGAAAGTTTGTTATGTGTACTGTTATTGTAGTGATAAGGAATTATATGTGACCTGCAAGGGTACTCTATGATGTCACCCCCTGTCTATATTGAGCTGGATTCCCATGGCTGCGAGGCTAGAGGAAGCAGAGTTCATTACATGACCTGTACGTGCATGTCTGTGTGAGGTTTCTGTGTTGTGTTTTTTCTTTGGCTTTTGCAGTGTGAAGTCAAAGCGAAGGATTTGATGATAGTTTGTCAGCCAAAGGAAATTAAATGTCGGATATAAGGTGAGTAAAAGATGAAGCGGATAGTACATTGGGGGGGGGATGAAAGAAGGAGAAATGAACTAAGTAAGTCGTTTGACTAGCCGTGTGTCACACAAAAAAAAACAGGAGTAGCTTTACTATAGCCATCATTTCTTTTAAAAAGGGCTGTGAAATCCGCTCACCATCATGTGTCACCTGTTCTTGCCAAAGACTGACAGAGTGTCCTTGTCACCGGAGACATCTCAAACTCTCCATCCAGTTGCTCCTGGCTATATGTGGCCTCCTTCTCTGCTCAGACACACATCTTCACCACACAAAGGCAGAGAAAGAGGAGAGATGGACAGAGGAGGAGATGAGAAAGATGGGAATAGACAGAAAGAAGAAGTGAGAGAGGATATGAGTGAGCAGGGAGGGTGGGGGGTGAAAGAGAAGCCCTGCTGTCTCACAAACTGGAGAGAGAGGGAGAGGGAGAGAAGCTCAGTTACTCTGGACTCCCTTCACCACTACAACAGGTGGGTCACGGTACAGAGGTCAAAGGGTACAGTGACCAGACATCCCAGTTTAGCAGGGATTGTCACAGTTTCAAGCTGGGTGTCCCGAATCCCAACAAGTATCTGTAAAATAAAAAAATGTTCACCACAGTTAAAACTAGAAAAATTTGCTCCTTGTAGCACAGGTCTCCGCCAGGCCAGGTAGCAGAAGTCAATCTTTGCCAATCAGGATGAAATATGACAAATCGGCTTGGTCCGTCTTGATGACATGACTATAGAGATAATGTGTACCGATTTGCGTGATGTTTGGACAAAACCTGTAGGAGTAATAGCCAAACATTTGTTTTGCAACAATCGGCTCTGGCCCAAATGTTTCACTTTGGCCGTTATAGCGCACAGTTTGCACAGTTTCACGCTGATCGGTCCAACGGTGCGGGAGATTAGCTGTCCACAGACGAAGGGACGAATATACACACACAGACACGCACACGCGCACACACACACACACACACACACACACACACACACACACACACACACACACACACACACACACACACACACACACACACACACACATAAGGACACACGGATGGACAGGGGCGAATACATATCTCGGCCACACCTTCTGCCACCTGGTAACAATAATTAGAGCGGTACTCTGGAATGATGCAATTCGGGAACGATGCAAATTGGGAATGCATGCCCCACTTGGTTATATAATATGCATTGATTGTACCGTACTCATTGTCAGTGTACCCCTTGTACCCGTCTGTTTGTCTGTCCATTTATAACCATATTGTTCTGTGTGAGGCATGCCCAAATATCGAGTCCAGCCAGGCTATGACGTCAGTACAATGATGTCATATTGATGAAATCACTGTCCCCCATATATGGGAATTAGCAGATTTATAGAACATTTTGGAGATCTGCCAATCAGACCGACTTCCCACTCGGCGGCACATCACTCTGTGTTACGCATGCCGAGGTTCAAGTCGATCAGTCGGGCGGCTCTCGAGATACGTGTAGGATGCTGTGAAGGATAACACTTGTTTTGAGTGCTTACGTAGACGTTTATCATGTTTCATTCTGTTGAAACTGGTGCAGTCACTAGCACTAGCAAGTTCACAACGTGTCACACTAGTTGAGAAAAGTGTAGATCTGCTATTCTTGGCTTTAAAAAAATAGGGCTTAGTGGTTGAGGATCCCATTTGGGGTGTTTGAAAATATGGTCACCCAAGGGTCAACAGAAAACCTCCATGTTATAACAGCAGTCCAAATACACATCCAATGAAACACACCCCATTCACACTTCATTACTATTGTTGCTATTTTTTTGCCCCAACCTTTTGCGGTTTGGATTGAAAATAATATTTTTCTTTAATCTTCTGTCATCAACAAACTATTTTTGGCTTGTGGTTCTCAGACTGCACAGTATTTTCCATTTACCGTTTGAGGCAAACAATTAAGAAACTTTTTAAATTCAAATTTAGTTTAGCTTCATAACATGTTGGAGCCATGCTGTTATGTTGGCTTACACTGCTATGTCTGTCTGAAAAATATGAAAATAGACATTTTTAATGAGGTTATTAAACAAACCCAAAATAAGGGACACACCCTCAGTGAGGTCAGACTCGGTCAGACTAGCTACAGTCAAACATATCTGGTGAGAACACAGATAGAGGCAGAAATAGAAAGACACATTGATATTCAAAACATGAGTCAAAGTTAATTCTCCATTTGAAATGACTTCCCCATGTGAATGTCCAAGAACCTGATACTCAGTTGACATTTAGCTAATGTGTTTTTAATTTAACGTTAATCTCAGTTGAATGCTGGCACTAATGTAGCAGTCAGGAGTTCTATATAATTCTACGAGTATCATTGAAGTCTTTGTGATAACGATGGGCGTGAGTGTTACTTAGCCATGTCCTTTTAGGTCTTTAGTAGTTCACTTATGCTGTCACAAGATCCTTAAGTGCCATTTGGTCAATAAGCATTTTGGGGAACACATGTTTTAATGGATTATTGATAGCAAAGGCAAAAGCAGGACAACTGGCCGTCACAGGTTTACCAGTCTGCTTGCTTGGACTGCGTTAACATTGATTGATTGGAAATGAAATGGGTGGAGGGTGACCTAGACCTTTGATCTTTAACCCTCACCCCAACCCCAAAGCAACACAAAGACAGATTGATCCCTTCAAATCAATTTTTGAAAAAGGGAAAAAGTAAGATGATATGGTAGCTCGATATCAAGATGTGAAGGTAAATATCAGAACATAAGTAGAATATCTTGTAAATGTTTGCAAAATGCTCGTGGACCTACACTTACACAGTAGGCAGAGGATAAGTGCATTCTCCAGCCGCCATGAGGAGAGCTGCATAGTGAATGAGAGATGCTCACAAAAGAATTGTGATTGGCAGATCAGGCACCTGTTACCAGCCTCCCAGAGAGTTACCTGCCCCTGGCCAACAGGACTGAAACTCCCTCAGGGCTGTTAGGTCTTCCTTTTTTTCTGAGATCTGGAGAGAAAGGGAAGGGAGGGGCAGGAGAAGAGGCAACAGGTGACCTTTTGGATTATAGCTGCTTGATGCCTGGGGTGAATGAGAGAGTGGGGGGGGGGGGGGGGGGGAGCGAGACAGAAAGATGAGGTGTGGTGGGGGTTGGTGAGAGAGAGAGAACAGAGGGAGACGGAAAGAAGAGGTGGAGGTGGGGTGGAAAGACAGACAGACAGACAGAGAGAGAGTGAGCAATAATGAAATGAGAGAGAGCAGAGGTGGAGGTGGGGGAGGGCGGTTAACGGTGTGAAAAAAGAAAAGCAGCAACGTGTTCATTTCCTGTCCCGTCAGTGCGGTGGCTTCAGGCGGTGTATTTTCACCGTGGCCTCACCTTGTTGCACATTGTCTTGTCACTGCGAAGTGTGTGAAAACTCCTCCCACAATGAGCTAAAAGGCAGATAGCATAGAAGGAAAGCCTCAACATCAACAACCATTAGGATTCACTCTACTGACTAGACTAGAGACTAATTTATGCTTTGTCGCGTGACGGTAGCCCTCGCCACAAACAACTGATTAATGGATTGCATTTTTTTTGCTTGTAAATCAGTTATGTTGGGGGAGTGACAAAGTGTGGAGACAAAGTGTGTGACAAAGTAGCCTATGAAATTGGCTTGACAGTCAAGTGATTGAATCCTGACAGTCTACTGTCCGCAAAGTTTTAAAATGCAATGTTCTGAGCTTCTCAAAAGTGCTCTTCAGGCTTTCATTGAGCTGATTATTGATTTTACTCACAGGACCGTTGTTCCGGTCTTGCCTATTTGCCACAAACGGCTGACAGTTTTGGGCCCAGGCCCGTATTCCGATAATTGAGATGTCTTTATGTTGTCACAGGCAAGACTTGACACATCTTGTAAGCATTTAAAAAAACGCTGATGTAACTTATGGCAAACGTTTTCATGGTTGTAAATCATATATTGGTTGAGGACAGTTTATCTTCTTGTCAGTTTGAGCTTTGAGGACAGTACATCATTTTGTCTGTCTGCAAACCGCATGAAAACCGAAACCGCACCCGTCAATAGTATAGGCTACTGCAAATTCTGAATGAGGGCAGAGGACACAATTGTGCTCCATTTGCAGGAAACTGCAACAGTTTATTTATCCCATAATCAGATATGTAGATGCAGACCCATGGAAGAAGGTCCTCAATGTGGCACATTTACAAATATATATTGCTATTTAGTATTTAACCACTTAAACCACTTAAACCCTATTGGTCCCTCTGGGCTCTATCCTAGGTCCACTCCTTTTTTTCCCTCTCAACATCAAATCTCTTTTTGCCGCATAATTTCCCAAATGTTCTCCCCCAGAATAGGGACGCTTGGGTTCATGTGCTTAAGAGGTGAAACAAAACAGTCATACTTTTTTACTGTACTTCAGCACTCAGATACGTATACGATAAGTCAGGAGCATTAACCCAAAAATAATCACCAGGAGATCCACGTCCCTTCTGCAGCATCCATGCCTCTCTGTGTGTTGTCTCTTTCCTCTTTGTTTTTCACTGACCTTCCCTTTGTGATTTTTGGCGCTCGATCATGTTCCTCTCAGCGGTGGCAGGAGACAAGGGCCTTATTGGATCCATCCCCATCCTGTGGGTTCTGCTGTGAATTCAGTGAGACCCAATGTGTTTATGGCCGTGTCTGCGAGTGGTCTGCAGGCGCTAGAACGCTGCTCATGACCACACCTAATTAGAACAAGACTGTTTGACTTACTGCATTACCCTGTTATTACTCAGACGGTGTGCTGAAGGCACACAAGGCTGGGTTTTAATAAGCCAGGAAACACACATGCAACAGAGAAATTAACAGCCAGAATCAAGGGAAGACTGTGTGGTGTTAGTCGAGCGATGGATGGATGGATGGATGGATGGATGGATGGGTGGGATGGGTGGATGGATGGACGGATGGTTAAATGGATGGATTTTTGGAGATGGGTCAACAGATGAACGTTTAGTTCAAACATGTGAAGTTAATAAGACCACAGAACTCTTGAACACTCCCGCACATGTGCACGCACACACACATGAATGCACCCTAGATCCAGATGGGTGGTATCCATTATTGATAAACCCCAGAGTCCCTCTCAAGGTTCCAGTAGCCTATCAATAATTCAGGTGTCCGATCAGAAACAGTTTCTCTATTGGCTGATTTAATTATCTGACAAGTAAAAGGCCTTTCAAGAGGCCCCAGTCCTTTCTATTGAGGTAATCGCTTTATTGATAAACCGCCAGGATGGGAAACGATGCTATCCGCCATGGGATTGGTACTGATGGAGCCTGAGTGCTTTCTTAACATTGGGACTGAAGGTCCACGTTGACCATCCCCCCTTCCTGGTTTTACCAAGTCTAGTCTTACCGTTTACCACTTACCCCTACTACAGTATGTACTTGATCATACGACGAATCTACAAGCTTAGCATTGTGAGCTTGTAGATCTGCTATTTATTTATTTTTTCAAGGAAAGTATTTGGAAACTTTTGCCTATAATGACGTGCCCGAAAGAGGGACGCCTAGTTGAAAGTGGTTAAGCTACTTGGTGGGTGGAAAGTTACGGATGACTCAGTGGCGAAAGTCTGTCTGTATTCTGAAAGCATTCCATGGTAGGCCTATCCAACTTTGTGTATCACCCTAAGCACAAAATGCTTTTATTAAGTCTTTAACATGGTGGCACACAGAACACATATCATTTTGGGAAAGGTCATTTATTTCTGCAAGAAGTATCTACAGTTGTAACTTAAGCCACATGAGTTATAGTTAGTTTCACACAGCTGTGTCTTATTTAGCTAATAGTAAAACAGCTCCTGTCATATTTTTCAGCTAAGCGAGACGCAATTCCCTATAGATCACTGGTTTGGACCGTCATTGAGTTGTACTGCCTCCATCCTTTTCTTATCTTCCTTTCATCTCCCATAATCCGCAAATGTTTTTCATCCTTGTGTTTTCGCAGTTTCAGCACTGCTGGCTGCAACAATAACTGCTCTATTCACTTTTGAAGCATAAGCTGCTCGTAGAATCTTCTTCCATCAAAACGACCACATAGAGATTCTGACAAGTCGGAACATTTGGGAGCGATAGAGGAATGGCAGAGAGGTTGAGGTTGCACTGACTCACTGCGGGCTCAGTGACAAAGTGAGGGAGAGAATTAAGCCTATTCAGAGCGGATGATTGTGATAATAGGACTTGTGGGACCCGTAAAAACTGCCTGACTGCTCCAAGGTTGTCTGCGTGTCTTACTGTTTCAATCACGTCTTCAGACTTTCAACAAAAGACCAGAGTTTATAAGGATCAGAGATTATGACTCATTAAATGTGTGAGATATCCTACAGCGTATATATTATTGATCATGCAGGGGAAATTCAGCTTCATCCAGCTGATGGCTGCTCAGATGGTCATGATGAGTGCTCGGGGGGAGCTCTTAGGGGTTAGTGTTGCTCAGGGACACTTCGAGACGTATACTGGGTGAACCAGGGGGCGAACCGGTGACCTTCTGATGACCATATGGCCTTTTTATAGCAGCATGTATAGCTTTGTTCTCATTATAATTTTTCAGTTGAAATACTTTCATTTTGTGTTAGCATCTCAGTTACAAGTTCGATGTCTTGTAATACAGTACAGCATTATTAATCTAGGTCTATGGTCTGGAGCCAGGCTAGAAATACAAATATTTTTCAGTGTAACTATTACTATTAAATACTAAAAGGAATTCCATAAATAAAAATACAACAAAAACTTTTAAGAAGTAGTGAAAGTAGTAGATCTACAAGCTTGATGTGTTGTGAGCTTGTATATCTACTATTTTCACTAGTTTGGTTCTCGGGGAGACATCTAAATTCTCTTTTGGGTCTCGAGCTGAAAAGTTTGGGAACCACTGAGCTAACAGCATGCTTCAAAGAGGACCATGAACTAGTGAAAGTATACCTTTGACTTTTATTAAAAATGTAATTAAAGATTATTAAAAAAACTTTTAAAAAAGGATTATATTTATTACCATGGCTATTACCAGATAAGATTCATGCGCTACGTGTAGCCATAAACATAGCCTAGACTACAATAGCTGACAAACTCCCTACTATCCACTTTACAGTATTTATAGTATATCGTGTATACTATAGTATACTGAGGTCATCAATACTTTGACCAAATGTTGATCATCAAAGTGTATACTTTTTGAAAGACTGCTGTGTCTCTCCAATTTCTTTGTGAGTTTAGCATCAGTCTGTACTCCTAAACAGCTGCTGCTACCCCCAACCACCCCCTCCGTCCCTCTCTCTCTTTTTGTCTAT
Organism: Gymnoscopelus microlampas; assembly: GCF_963454915.1. Lineage (NCBI taxonomy): Eukaryota > Metazoa > Chordata > Actinopteri > Myctophiformes > Myctophidae > Gymnoscopelus > Gymnoscopelus microlampas. The sequence continues at coordinate 26,056,413 of NC_139944.1, read as the reverse complement.
GTGATTTGGCTGGGAAATCTGAGCTGTGTTATTGATCACACTTGCACTGCATGGTCATTAGCTAGGTAGCTAACTGGCTAATGTCTCTACACTTCTTGACCCTTAAAGACAGTGGGAGTGTAATGATTGATAGGTTAAAGTATAGCTGCCCCGGGGGCGCCGATGGCCGAGTGGTTAAGACTCGATTCCTGAGCCCAATGGACCTTTGCTGCGTGTCACTCCCTGACTCTCTCCCCATTTCCTGTCAACACATTGTTTTATTGAAATAAAGGCAGAAAAGCCCCAAAAATATATAGTTTACAGTAGCTTCCCAAATCTCAACAGCCGAATTTAGGGCATTTCAAAGCTCTGCAATACAGTGTCTATTTTCGATAGTAATAGCCTACCACTTGTAACAGATGTATTCTTTAGACCTTCCACGGATGGCCATTTATTGTTGTTAATCACATTGTATATTCTATCATGGAGAGTTAATTAATGTCCGTGTAATTCTGTAGAAAGTTCAGAAATAGCAGCTTCCACTAATATACTGTAGGAAAAGGTATGCTTTCATACTGTCACGTTGAATGTTCAACCCCATTGATTTTCCCCTTAGACCTAATAGGCTGCTTGAGAAAAAGCAGTCCCCTCTTGGATTTATTATTTCATACTTTAATGATTATCTGGCTCGTAGTATTTAACATATTGTACTGCTATGTCACTCCCGTCTGGAGACTTGGTTGTTAAACTTGGCCTAATCCAGCTGAAGGGAGAGGGAATAAAAAAATAGAATAATAGAAAGTTAGACCAGAGGATAGATAGACACGGAGGAGGGGGATGCTGAAGAAAAATATCGGAACGGCATTTTGCAAAAGCACCTCTTAAGTTAAGAAAACAGCCGCGCTGAGGAGAAACAGCTGTATGCACTGAAGGTTGGCATCCCCAGGATGAAAATACAGACCCGTTAATAATAAAAATAATAAGCCTGCTGAGTTCCTAATAAAAGGACCCTGGCGAGATAATTCAGTCAAGGGGCCTCCGGCACCCCAGACTGTCCCCACGTCACCACGTGACACCAGCTCCTTTACCACAGAAGAAGAGAAAGGGGCTGGTAATGACGGCGAGACCCCTGGCTTGAGTCCGTAGTGCCCACACACCAATTTTACCACAGAAGAAGAAAATTGGCAGGAGGGTTTGGTTTTACTCTATGGTGCCACACGTGGCTGTGGACTGTGCCATGTTGTTGTTGGATCCCTGCCAGCTCCGGGACTTTGGGATTTAGGCTGAATACTCCAGCATCTGTGCCTTCTCTCTCCATCTCGGTGTGTGTGTGTGTGTGTGTGTGTGTGTGTGTGTGTGTGTGTGTGTGTGTGTGTGTGTGTGTGTGTGTGTGTGTGTGTGTGTGTGTGTGTGTGTGTGTGTGTGTGTGTGTGTGTGTGTGTGACGTGTGTGTGTGTGTGTGTGTGTGTGTGTGTGTGTGTGTGTGTGTGTGTGTGTGTGTGTGTGTGTGTGTGTGTGTGTCTCAGCTTAACTCAGGATGCCAGGGGAACCCCCAAACCACCCAGTGTTCACCCCCCTCCCCAAACCCCTCTCGCCCTCTCTCTCTCTCTCTCTCTCTCTCTATGACTTTTTCTCTTGCTCGTGGTCTTCATCTCTCTCTCTCTCTCTCTCTCTCTCTCTCTCTCTCTCTCTGGCTGCCATCTGGCTCTAGTAAACAGACTTCTGACAGAAGCGCCCAGACAGCCCAGTCACACTGCTCTCTGTGGTGTTAACAGGGCTTATTCTATTCCCCAAAATCTCACTGCTGAAACTTCAGGGCCAGCATCTCCTCTGCCAAAAAGCAAGAAGGCAATAAATAGTTGCAGATTTATTTTACTTTCAGCTATTTCTTTATGCTACAACTCATAATTAGAGAGACGAGAAAAAGCCCTTAGATCATCGGTCATTGTCACTGGACGTAACGTGCAAGGAAATGACTAGATGCCGATAACATTCAGGTATCATTTGATTTGCCTTTTATGTCCCCGTGCTTTTTGGACCTTTGTGCGTCCCCTGAGGTGTGTCTACCGTGGCACGTGGGCAAGAGGCCAAGCTCGACTGCACTCGACTGATTTATGGGAACCCGGGGAGCAGGAATAAACGAGAGAGCGCATTAGCACATAAATCATCATCATCACAATAGCTAAGCCATCATAAAACAGCAGCCAAACCTTTGGTGCGCTGAAAAAAATAGGGGCATAGGGGGAGAACCGTAAGGACAACGGAAAAGGGAGAAGTGTGAGAAAATTGAGAAAGGGCTGATATTGCCAGTAAACTAATACTGCTATGATTAGTCATGCCACCGATGGCCTTGGTGACCGTCCAACCTCTCCACCCTACCTCTCTACTCCAAAGAGATGGCATAGTTAAACGCCAACTTACCAGCGACGCTATTTGAGCTACTGCAGAAATTTCCTGGATGCCAATTAATGTTTCAGAAAACTGAGGTGGCATTTCTTTATTTTAAAACACTGACCTGTGGCCTGTTCACATGCACGCATGCGCACGCACGCACGCACAATTATGATACACACATTCTGTACTCACAATACAAGATATGCTGTTAATGGTCATATTGTTGTACCTAGTTCAAAGACCTCAAACTCAATGAAAAAAGCAGTCATTTATAGAAAGCCATAGTGTATTGTGTATTGTAATAATAATAAATAAATAAACAGCCTTTAATGTGTTTTATATTGTTATTGTTGTAGCTGTAACGTGAATTAATGGAATTTTATCAGTTTTTGTATTGATATTGATGTAACTGTAATGTGAATTAATGGAATTTAATGTTGTAGTATTTATATTTAATGTGTTTAAATGTTTTTGTGTGGACCCCAGTAAGGCTAGCTGATTGCCATGGAATCAGCTAATGGGGATCATCTTCAAATAAACAAATAAACACAGCACACACACTGTTTCACCGAACATGAATCCAACGACCTCAGCCAGAAATTAAAATTAATATTCAAAAAAGCTATACAGTACTCTCTTTCAAGGTCGTCCACAATTTAGTTACGTTTTTGTTTTCGTTTTGTCATTTTAATGTATAGTTTAGTTTAGTTTAGTTTAGTTTAGTTTAGTTTAGTTTAGTTTAGTTTAGTTTAGTTTAGTTTATTTAGGTTTAGGTTGTCCAACTTTCCCAAATGGTGCATTTCATTTTGCAACAATCCACTTGAAATGGATCTGCTGTGTGAATTCTGTGTATTCATTCTGCAGACCACCCCCCCCCCCCCCCCCCCAACCATGCACTGGAAGTGATATGGAAACAGTTGAGCTGAATGCCCAGTTCCAGCTCTGTCCTTGGGCTGTATTGGTATTGTTGCTGCAAAGACAGCACAGGGAGTTGTCCAAGGAGGAAGTGAAAATTGTATCCATCAACAGCAACACACACACACACACACACACACACACACACACACACACACACACACATACACTTGCCAGAACGTTGTTCTCAGGGATCTCTTTCAAGGTGTAGTGGCCACCAGCCAACTGGTTTGTAAACCACTCAGTGGTGGAGATAGTGTTAGTTAGTTAATGCTGTTTACTGTACCTCAGGGCAACTTTTGCTGACTGGTGTGAGAAACATGGCTTCTCACACTCCATGAAACATCCTAAGGGCTCATCTGTGCCTGGTTCACAGCCAATTTGGGCTTCGCTTGTGAAAAGGGGGCAGCTTTTCAAGGATCTTCAGAATAGTTCTGCTGGAGCTTCTTGAAATAGTCAAGGAACCATAAGTGATCACATTTCTTGTTTATTGTTGAATCTAAATCCATAATATGTAGTCTAAATGTGATTTTCACATTAAGGGGTGCCGTAGAATAGAAAGCAATACACGCTACACATGCGTTAATACTGCACATATCTCCTCACCGGGGCCTGGTATATTACAATCCTGTGCTGTTATTTCAGGGTATGAAAACAGAGCTTCCAGCCCGTGCGTGTTTCGTCTGATAGCCTAACCACACCGTGTGATGTCAGTGTTTGGAGAGAGCTTGTGTTGGGACCCCCCCCCCCACACACACACACACACACACCTCTACTTCTCCCTTCCTCTTTCCCCTCCCTTCCATTTTCTCTTTCTTCCTCTTACAGTTCATGTGTTGCTGATTACCCACAAGTCCAGGTCCTGAGCCCTTGGTTTCCACCTTCTCCCCTCTCATATGGTTTGAAGCAGAGGTCCTCTCTCTTGCACTGAAAATCCCCTCACTCATTCCCGGCTGGCTCATACCTCAAAGCCCAGCATCCAGGTTATGTGTGTGTGAATGCGTGTGTATGTCTGTGCGCTACATATAGGTACAGACACATGCACACAAGCACACATGCTGTGTGCTTAGGAGGGGACACAGGCAGTGAGGCACACAAGCATGCATGCACGCTTGCACGCTTGCACGCATGCACGCATGGACACACACGGACTCACACACGCACACACACACACACACACACACACACACACACCCACACACACACACACACACACACACACACACACACACACACACACACACACACACACACACACACACACACACACACACACACACACACACACACACACACACACACACGTGTGTGCACTATCAAACACACACGCCATTCCTCCTTCTCAGGGGTCCTTTTGATTGACAGCTCCTGCTTCTGCAAGGGATTATGGTGGACGAAAGGGTTTGGGGGGCCAGTGGATGGGATAGAGAAGTGGAGCGTGGGGGGGGGGGGGCAAGGAGGGGTACGAGGCTGGGCAAAGGAGAGTGAGAAAGAGGGCTGAGGATTAAGCCCACTGAGCTTCATTAACCCAAATGTTTACACAAGCTGATCTCTCGCAATGAGACCCTTTTCCTTCCCACAAGTGTCCCTCCCACAAAGATCCCCACTGCCCCCCAGCCCCCCCCAGCCCTTCAGTCCCAGTGACTCACCAACTGAGTGGACTTCCAGTCAGTCAGTTTGGCCGTGTGTCCACCAGAGCATTTCCCTCCCCAGCTGAAAATGCAAGGTGCTATCATCCAACCACCCAAAGGTGATAGTATTTGGAACTCTAGGCAACCAGATAGCTCCCCGATGCTCTTTTAGCACCCCTGACATCCAGGTTCCACGCCAGTTGAGGTGATACCAAATGGTAACATGTAAATGCTGCTGACTACACTGATTGGTCACTAGTGTCATGACAGACAGATGCTCCTGTGCCTGTCTGTCCGTCTAGCTGTCCCTGGCATAACTTGGGCACCGGCCGAATGTGTAAGAAATTGGGGGTCCGGGACACCATTTTGTGATATACAATATGTAGTGGGGGTCCCTGCTTCATCTCATAAAACAATCATAGCCTACAACAAAGCTGGCGTTTAACTATAGCGCGCTGTTTAAGACACCACATATTGTCCATTAACATCCTCACTCAGAAGATCAAACAGACATGTACAGTATAAAACAATAACGGGTGGCCGTAATTCACAACACGCGAGCTTGTCTGTCCATCGATCGGTGCGTTTGACTGAGCTCACTGCTTCTCTATTGAGGACTTTCTGACCAATCAGTAGTCAGCAGTGTTACATGTCACCATTTTGGTCCCATCTTAGCGATGCTTGGCCCTGCTGGAACTCCACCAGAACAGACACGAAAAATGTATCGGCAGGCACCTCCAAGTACCTGGTATCTGGTAACCTTGACAGGTAGGTAGGTACTAGTTTCCAAATGGCCTCTCTACCTCCTGAGCCACTACCCCAAATATCAGTGGGGCTACAGTCCGTTTGAAATGTAATTATTACGTTTATTTACAGTATTTGAAAAAGTTTCAGTTCCAGTGTACTTTACATAATGTACACAGACCTACATGATGTCATAGGTTAGACTAAGATTCATGACCTGTGATTGTCCTCTCTCTACTAAGCCTTTTAAACACTTCGCTGGACATGGGTAAAAGCAATCTGATGGCAGTTTGGGGAGCGTACCTGTGTTCTCTCAGCCCTATGTTCCCTTAAAACTAACACTAACCCCAACCCTATCCCCTCACCCTAAAGGTCATTACACACCAGGAGCAATACGAATAAGCGACGCGATTGTTTCTATTTCTATTTATTTTGGTGATGCCTCCATTCAACATGATTTTGTTTGCGCTGAAAATCTACCTTTTAAAAAAAAAGAAATCATTCGCTTCATTACCTCATTATAATCGCATTCAGTGTGCATGTACTATTAACACAAACAGCAGTTTAAATCCTTAGACCGTAATAAAACCTTAATCCTTAATCCTAAACTGAGGGAACATACAGTAGGGCTGAGGGAACGTAGGCATAGGGTTAGGCTTTTTATTGCAATGCTAAACATTCAAACTTAATGGTAAATTCATCATAACACACTATAGAGCTGCATTATTATTTTCTTTTTTTTATATCATCATGGAAATGTAAAAAATGTTGATGGATTTTTTACACATTATAAATCAAGTGACATGCAAGTTAAGAATGGACCAAGCGATACTCACATAATAGAGCTACAGCCACAGGGTAGCTGTTTAAATCTTTGGCTTCCATATACAAAGAAAAACAAGATTTCTCAAGGAAGTGCAGGTTTTATTGATTCCATTCTGCGGGCTCTACGGGAAGGACTCTGCAGGAAGGAGTCGGCTGAGTTACATCAGAGCTCTGCATTTGACACGTTTGACAAAGCAGTTCCTGTTGGACCACAGCAGAATAAGCCTTGACAGATTCTACAACAGCACAACCTGAAGAAAGTACAAAGGGGAGTAAAGGGCCAGTAAATTACTGCCCATCACAAGGCAGACTTCAAACACGCCGACTCATGGCTCATGCTGCTGTTCTCCAAGGACTCATTGAGCCGTCCGGAGTTGTGCCTGAGCTCTAAAGACAACACTGGGGGCTATTTGCTTCTCAGATTAAAGAGGCCGTGCGAGATAGCCGGCTGGAAGTAGTAGGAGCAGCAGCAGTGGCAGACAAGCTCCAGAGACTTCCCTCCCCCTGAAGAGCAGTTAGCAGAGAGGGACTGCCTGTATTGTTTAGCGTCTTCAGGAGAGCGTGTTTTCTCTCGGCACTGAGGTAGAAAAGTAAATTAGCGCTCTGGTCTGCGCAGGCACCGGCTCCAGCAAATTGAGAATGGTGTGTCGACAGCCGCAGGATTGCCCTGTTCAAAGAGCTCTAACTGGAGGGACATGGCCCGTACTTAAATAAACATCCAAGTGGTCCCCAGTTCTCTGCTAGACAGACAGGCCGTGGCAGGAACTCAGAAAGGGCCACGTCACATCAGATGGGCCCGCACATCAAATGGAAGTGATTCTGTAGTGTGTTTCTTGGTCGGGACCAGCCATGTGGGTCTAATTCTTCACCTTGAATGATTGTGAACACTGTAGAGGGTCAGAAGAGGTGCATGCCTGCTCAACAGGAAGCTAATTCTCAAAGAGAGAGAACCGTAGACAGAGAGAGGGAAAGCATTAGAGAGAAATATAGAAAGAAAGAGAGAGTAAAAGAAACCAGAGTGAGAGAGAAGACCTGAGAGACAGAACAGAGAAAGGACAAGGGAGTCAAATCATGACCATGGAGAGCCAGCTATCCCCAGAATGTCAGACAGGAAAGGGAATGGGGGAGAAGGCAGAGGGAAAGGAGAGATTGGAGAAAGGGGTGCAGTGAAGAGAGAGAGAGAGGGAGAGAGAGAGAGAGAGGGGGGGGGGGCAGCTTTAAAGAGACATCTGGCTCTGATTAGGTGGGCCAGTGCGGACAAGCTGGGCGCTGCTTGTTTTGACTGGACGTTTGAGGGTGACGTTGATGTTTGTTTGTTTTTGAATAGCAAGTGGCTTCTTAATTGATGAATGTGGGCCGCAGAGGCAACGAGACAGCAGACACAATGATCAGAGCTTAGGTTGACTCATTGTGGTACGGGTCGTGGTGGTTGTGTGTGTATAAAGTACCTATAAATGCATCGCTGAGTTCATCCATTTATGAGTTTGTGGGCATGTGTGATGGTATCCTACTATCCTACTATAATTCTAGTAACCTCTGTGCGTGCGTTTGTAGTGGTGGTGGTGGTGAAGACACCCGGTTCTCCTCACTGGCTGGACCAATTGCTCTGATTTTGCTCACAGCCATTGACCATTACCATCTGAACTTAACTGTGAAGCCCGTTTTTCAATTTCATCAAATCTCAGCTTCTTATTAGCGTTTTTGTGTCAAACACTGTCGCCATGGCTACGGGTCTGCCCAGCTATGGGACGAACTGCCTCCCGGGTTGCCAGATCATGTGCGCATATCCCCCCACGGATGCGCTGCGCCGACCGGGTATGGTCTAGTAGTGGTAAAGACTGTAGTGGTGGTAACAGTGTGTGTGTGCGCGCACGCGTGCGTGCGTATTTTCTGTGTTTGAGTGTGCACGCATACTGTACCTGTGTGTGAGAAAGGATGATAGCAACGGTGTAGAGAAGAAGCAATGGTATGGTAGGGTATGCTATGGTGTAATGGTAGTCATTATGTGTGTTTGTTTGTGTGTACGGTATGTTGCATGTGCATGTGTGTCTATAACGTGTATTTACACTGTGTGCATGCATGCATCCACTTATGAATCTGCAGGCGTGGATGATGACTGCGGGGGAGGCTGGAATACACACAGACCGTCAATTTCTCTACTAAAAACCACACTTTTCCTCCATGTTAGGCCCAACACTCTTTGATGTGAGAGGGACATCGCCTCTATTTGTCAACAATTCTTGTTCCAGTCTTTTAGGAGCACAGAACAGGCCGCAGGAATGCACATAGGGGTTGGTTGTGTATGAGAAGAATAGACATCGGACATAATCAGAATGAACTACACTGCACAGGAATAGAATTGACTCGACTCTAGAACAGAGCAAAAATAGAATAGAAGTGAAGAATCAAAATCGCAGGAGGTTTGTTTGTTTACCGGGGCCATAAACATCTGAAGAGTTCTGGAAAAAGAAATAGTAAGCGTCTGTATCGTGGACCATGCTTTTAATATTATCACTGTTCTGATGCTGAGGGAGTGGTCAAACATTTCAAACTCCTGAATGTAAAGCCTAAAACTCTTTTTTTATTTTGAGTAGCCACATTTTTTTACCCCTTTTTCTGGCCAATTGAGTCGCTATGCCAATTAATTCCTCCCCACACACATTTCTGTGTTGTCACTGCTATTGTATCCTACTGACTCATCTGCCAGTGAGGAGCCGCCACCGGGAGGACGTAGGGCCTTCGTCCTACTCTTCCCGCCCAACACTCCCCGCTGACAGGTGCCGCCCCAGCCCATAGGAATACATGCAATGACCAATATCACCCTCCCCGCCCGGCCTCCCTCCCCCGAACACAGGCCAATTGTGTTCACATAGACGCCCGACAAAGCCGGTTGCACCACAATGCATTCGAACCCACAACCTCTGCGGTGGTGGGCAGGGACTTAACCACTGCGCCACCCGAGCACCTAAGCCTAAAACACTTTAGTTGAAAATCTGTGATTTTCTGTGAGCGACACTGTTCCACGACAAAGTACAAATTTGGCTTAAGCTCATATGTCACAATTGGTACCCCATCAAACCTCTTGCGCTGTCACTTCTCCAGAGAAGTATTGAGTGCAAGAGCAGCCTCAGGGTCCGAGGCGCCACATCAGCACCACACTGCACCGCACCGCGACGCACCGCACCACAGTGAATAAAGCATCAAGTGGAGAGACCGATGCCAAGTCAAAAATCTCGAAATCAGCATGCAGGCATCACAGTAGCGGAGAGCCCCTCAGGCTCTCTCTGGCAAACATACAACAGCCCCCAACTCCCCCAAAAAGAGTCAATTGCCCATCAAAAAAAGATAATGTCTTAAAAGAAATACACATTATCTTCCTATTTGTGTTTTTCTCTTTCTTTTCCCTTCTCGCAATTTCAATTATCCTCAGAGTAAGTATGTACAGTACTACATTCCAGGGGAGCAGGGTCTATGTAAGAGAGAATGGGACTCGGAGCAAGGTCTGGTGAGCCTGGCGGGGTTTAGAGCAGGCTGCGGAGGTGAAACTCTAGACCTGGAGTCAGGCTGCTTGGCCTCCGAAGGCCGCAAGGCTGTGATGATGATTGGATGTGATGTGTGTTTGGTAGCTAGCTGCTGCTGCTTCAAGGGCAGCTACGCAAATGTCAGAGGGGATTGAACCCACGGTCCCTGGCCCAGCGAGTCAACAGTTGGCGTAGATATTTCGGGGAGCATGTGAGCTAGCCGAGGAAGACTCAGCCAATTGAGCTGAGTCACGGACTGGTGCCTGTCTGAAAGGTCAAAAGCCAATATAAGACCTGCGTTAGCCCTATATACCAGACCAACAACACGTCACTGCCAGGGCAACGTCCCAATGTAAGCCTATAGAATGTGACCAAATCAACTTATATCATTTGACATCTCTATCCAATATTTGTTTTGATTATACTTTGATTACTATACTTTGGAAATATTCTGATTTTGATTCTGATGAAGTTTATATTTGTTTTAATAAATAGATTTTAAGAAAGAGAGCTTTGTTTAGCTTCTCCGACCTGCAGAGAATGCGGAAGTAATATGATGTGACGTCGGCAGGTCGGAGAAGAGATACGCTGCAGTGTAAAAAAGGCTCTGGTTCGTATCGAAAAAAACAATCTACTTTGTATGGAAATGCTCAGAATATTTCCAGGTTGTTGGAAATATAATCAAAACAAATATTGGATAGCAATGTAAATTTATATAAGCTAATTTAGGTCACACTCCATATGTTTGCTATATGGATGCCCCCAAAAAGGGGACTGGCGGTGACGCACTTGCCAGTCTGGTATATTTTGTACACTGTATACGACAGTGACAAAAAAAACGTGAAAATAGCCAATCTACTACAAGCTTACAATACAACATGTCGCAATCTTGCGCATTGTGAGTTTGTAGGTCTTCTATTTTCGCAAATTTTAAAGAAAAAAATGGTTTTGACAATACTGACATACCCAAAATAGGGACGGCAGGTTTAAAGTGGTTAACCTCTGTTGGCTGATTGGCAGTATACCACATGTACCTACATGGCAGAGGCAGGTTGGCTCTTTAGAAAATAAGGTTCGCAACTCACCTATTTAAGTGAAGAATTAACCACTTAAGCCCTATTTTATACTTTGTCGTAACATGGTGCGGTGAAAACAGCTGATCTACAAGCTCACAACCCTATGGCCACTGCACCTTGATGGTAGCGACACCTTGCTGGGGTGGGGGTGTGGATAGCGAAACTGTATCCCATCAACAGAAAGCAGCTGGGAAGTGGAGTGCGGGTGAGACTTCATTATTCTATCTGCTTACCAAATAGCTTTGGAAGGATCAGTGGCAACAGTTGGGAAATAAGGTTAAAAAAAGGGAACATCAGGAAGCTGGGGTGGCTCTCATCTCCTCAGGGGTTTCCTTTGTTTTACGTGTGTGTGTGTGTGTGTGTGTGTGTGTGTGTGTGTGTGTGTGTGTGTGTGTGTGTGTGTGTGTGTGTGTGTGTGCGCGCGCACACGGCATGTACAGCGTGTGCAACTGTGCATACATGCATTGCATCATGTCCTCCTCTGTAACATATTTGATGCTGACAAAAAGAACACTTTACAAATAATCTCCAGCCATTACATCACTTCACACCGGCCAAAAATGTCACTATACCAAACTGGATTTGTCATAGTGTGATTGCTGACGATGACCTTTTCACTGACTTAACATTGTCAGCTGGGACAGGGAGTAGTATGTACAATTAACTCTAATGGTGTCATTATGTTATCTGACAAATGGGAGGTCTGGACAATCTAATTATTTTTATTAGGCGTAATGAGGAGCAATAGGGTCACCGCTGAGGTCATTGTCTTAGTTTAACCACATAAACCCTAGAGTCCCTATTCTGAGCATGTCATAATAGGCAAACATTTGGCAACAACAACCAATCTATAAGCTCGCAAAGCGTTGCAGTGAGCTTGTAGATCAGCTATTTTCAACAAAGCGATTTGGTGTAGAGAGAACAAAGGAGGGAGCTAATTAAGTACAGACTGGTTAAATGATCTCCCAGATATACTTTAATGCATTCTATTATATCCTATTATGTCATCCCTTAAAAATATTTGATCATATTCATCATACATATTGATATATGTATGAAGTGGTCTCCAATTATGCACTATAGGAATCTTACACAGATTTTGTATGTGTTTAAGTGCATTTGTTTTACCTAAACTGTTTACAAATCCAGTGATGATATAGGGATGATATTGGGACAACATAACATTCAGTAGGTAAATAGGGGTGTTTTACATGTTTTCATATTATGACATTTTTGCACTATTAAAAAAATCACATAAATTGCAGAAAGTAAAGTAAGCCTACAGTGGTCTTATTTTGACGCTTCCCTCTAAATTATGATAAAGTTTAAGATTAGATTGGATTAGATTTACAATTTGGGCATTTGAATGGCATGGACCCCGGTCATCAACCGACAGGTGAATATCGTTGCTGTCCGGCAGAAACCAGCTAACTCCATTTTGACGCTTTTGCATTTATTCCATAAATCAGGGCCATTAAACAACCTTTATGTCTGTGTGTTGGTAAAAAAAAAAATATTGAGCCAATGAAAAGCATTAAAAAGCGCTTCTGACAGAACCAGTTAACTCCATTGGATCCTCAAACTTTCTGCTAAACCAGCTAACTCCACCAAAGGGAGATGGAGTTAGCTGATTTTGCTGACTCCAGGCTCCACACCCTTTTGACCTCCAACCTCATTGTGAGCTTGGAGGTCCATTCAGCTGTTCTTATCAATGATGAACAAAACCTCCCAACTCAGAGATATGTAACATCTGCACAGTATAACCAGCATCTATCAAAAAGGTGACAAGAAGGGATACTACCTTTATACATACTATGTATAAAGGTAGTATGTATAAGCGGAGTGCTGGGGGGTGAGGTGGAGCCTGAAGCGGTGAGCTCTCCGACTGCAACGGAAAATGGTAACTTTTGGTAAGTGAGTCTGCAGTCCTGACTGAGGGGGAGGTCATTCCACAGCTCGGGAGCCAGGAAAGGAGAATTGTCTGTGACACGTGGTGTGTTGGCCACAATGTTTTAGGGAAGGTTTGAACAGACTTTCTGTGTTAGATGATCTAAGTGAGAGGTTAAAGGGTGTGAGGTTGTTGGATCATGTCCTGAAGGTATGGGGCGTAACCTGTCGCCAGTGTCTTGTACTGGGTGTGGGCAGCCAATGGCAGTGGCAGTGGCAAGCCAGTGGCAGTGAACAGTGAACAGTGCCACTGCCAATGGCAGCATCATGGAAATCATATTCATCAAAAGCTTTTAAAATGTCTATGAAAATACTAAAAGCAAGTGAATTATTATCAAGTGCAGAGGTAACTTTGTCAATAAGTGCTGTATATAAGTATAAGTTCAGTGATTATTCTGGATATCATACCGGTGCATATAACACACACACACACACACACACACACACACACACACACACACACACACACACACACACACACACACACACACACACACACAATATCTGCCATGTGTACGAATGCTGGTCATTTCAACAACACCTGTCAGACGGTGAAAATGTCATCATAATTTCTTGGCAACACTGCTTTTTTGTTGTTGCAACTTGAACCATGTAAAGTTTTCATAATAGCCGTGTCCTTCTTCACAGTCATTCTGCTGTCATGGTGACCTTTTCCCTCATGGAGTTAACAGAGACTCTGCTTTATCGAGATAATTAGCCAATCAGTCTCCAAGCGTCGGGAACAGGCGACCGCCAGTGAGGCTGTGGCTGTCCATCATTATCTCATCAACCCATCAATCAGTGAGGTAGCGCCGCCCCGGGGGCAGCATTTGCCAATAGGCATGCAGGTGAGGCCCTAAATCAGCTATAATTGGCTGCTGAGTAACAAGCCAGGGAGAAAGGTGTGGGAAAGTGAGACTGGTGTGCGGTGAAGTTTATGGAGCTCTGACAGACTCCTTGCCAACTGCGGAGGCAGAGGGAGTAATAATGGCCTCTCCATTATCACTCTTTAACTAGCCTGAAGAAAGCCGTGGAACAATGGCCTTGTCATGAAAAGGAAGTGATTGAATATATTAGTAGGCCTATATTTAAATCATTCACTCTGTACGTACAGTATTGATATACTGTGCCAGCACCACTTGTTTCCTTGCCTTGTGCGGTTTAGCTACCACATGAATCAAGATATCAAGTGATTTATTGTGCATTATTGCCCCGCTGAAAAGGATGTCATCATGATTCTAGTTTAGGACATCACACATCTGCAATACAGCATATTAATGAAAACACACCCGTTTAAAATAGCATTTTGATGCAAGTTTCATGCCATATAGTACCCACAGTTTGGTTAACGCACAAATTACACTTACAAATAGATCCTTACGGAACTCTAGGAGTGTACACAATTGGAACAGCACAGCACAGCACCGCACAGCACCGCACAGCACCGCACAGCACAGCACCAACCAGCACAGCACAGCACAGCACAGCACAGCACAGCACAGCACAGCACAGCACAGCACCAACCAGCACAGCACAGCACATCACCAACCAGCACAGCACAGCACAGCAAAGCACCAACCAGCACAGCGCAGCACAGCACAGCACAGCACAGCACAGCACAGCACAGCACAGCACAGCACAGCACAGCACAGCACAGGAGCCCACTGTTCTTGGCTCTGAACCCAGGACTCTTCTCTCAATTCAACAGTGCAAATTTATTGACAGCCCTTAAAAAATATTTACTGCCCCACTTCCTCTCCCGGCGGGCACCCAGCCTGTAATCTCCCTCCACGTTTATTAGATCATTTGTCAAAAGCCTCCAGCTTTTCTTTCTTCTCTCTTTCCTTTTTTTGTCATCATCCACTCCTTTCCCTTTCCCTGAACTGGATAGAGGGCTCGGCGCACGTGTGTGTGTGTGTGTGTGTGTGTGTGTGTGTGTGTGTGTGTGTGTGTGTGTGTAACTGCATGAGAGAGAGCAAAAGAGGGGCGGGGGGGTTAGAGAGAGAGAATGAGTATTAAGGGTGCAGATAGAGCACGGTCACGGACATGAGGAAGTAGAGTTAGTGAATAATATAACTCAAACGAGAGAAGCGAAAATATAGAGATTCAAAAGAAGACAGTGAGAGAAGTAATAGAGTAATAGAGAGAGAGAGAGAGCGAGAGAGAGAGAGAGAGAGAGAGAGAGAGAGAGAGAGAGAGAGAGAGTTATTGTGCAATGGGCCTTGGAGATTAACTCCTTCCATGCCTTCCTTTTCCTTTTTAAAACAAAATTTACTGCTGATTAGCCTCCACTGTAAAGACAGGCCCTGGCTCCCAGAAGGAACGCTGCTAAACATTTATGTAAGGCCAGACGCAAAGACCCTTATGAAAAACACGTGTTCTTCCAAAGACCCCTCAGTGAGAGGTCTCTGGGGGGACTCTATAAGGGAGGGGGTGGGGGGAGGTCTGGGGGTGACTGAACTTGAATGGCTGTATGTCAGACACCACACGGTAAAATCCTGAACGTCAATTTAACTCCAATAGTGTAAAAACCTAGAGTTAAAGCTGCTATCCAGAACTCACTTTTGTGAGTCAAATACAGTGGTGTAAAGTAACTAAGTACATTTACTTAAGTACTGTACTTCATTTTGAGGTACTTTTACTTTACTGGAGTATTTCCAATTGTCTATACTTTTACTTCTACTACACTACATCTCAGAGGCAAATATTGTACTTTTACTCCACTACAATTATTTGAAAACTTTAGTTACTAGTTACTTTGCTGATATAAATGATTACATTCTAAAACATACATTAACCACTTTAGCCCGATTTTATACCTAGGTTATTTGAAAATAGCCGATCTACAAGCTCACAACTCATTGCATCGCGACGCGTTGTGAGCTTGTAGATCTGCTATTTTCAAACATTTTAGTACTTTTACTTTTGGTACTTTAAGTACATTTTGATACCAATACTTTTGTACTTTTACTAAATTTTGAATTCCGGACTTTTACTTGTAACAGAGTACTTCTACATTGCAGTATTGATACTTTTACTTAAGCAAAACATTTGAGTACTTTTTCCACCACTAAACGTTATTTTAATGTTAATACAAAATAACTGGTACATCTGCAGTGGTTGGAGTGTGTCTCCCTACTCTTTCATTGACAAACTTTGACCCCTGGTGTCAGGTAGGACACCTACTGGTCGAGAATGCCTTAAGCTCATAAGTGCAATAACTCTACATGGAGTCGAGCGTGTATTCCATCTTGTAAGAGAGTGGTAGAAGTTGGCTCTCCCATGCTGGGAGACCGGGGTTCAAGTCCCGGGTATGACATTAAACTTACGGACCGCAGCTTTAACCACTTAAGCCCTATATTTTACACTTTGTCGTATGACAGCAAAAAACAGCTGATCTGCAATCTCACAATGCTTTGCGATGCTAGAAGATCTGCTATTTTTGTTAATCTTTGAAAACAAATTAGATTTTTTTTTAAAAATGTGCTTAAGTTAACATACTGTATCATTACTTCACAATGTCTCAACTCCTGTTTTCCTGGTTGGCTGTAAAGTTGAGACGGTACTGCATATTGTCCTTAGACATTTTTTCCAAAGTGCACTCAGCAGGCAACTAGAGATAATTATGTAAAAATGAGTCAGTCAGTCTGAGTGTACACATGTAACCAAATGTGAACACTCATTTGAACACTCTCAGAGTAATTTAGCAATCTCTCAGTACGTGTAACAGCCCTAAAGGATTGGAATGATATCATCTAATAATAAACCTGATAATGATAAGTAATAAAGAGTGATTGAAGTCAAGGCTAGCACTGACCTCATCTCTCAAAGTGAAATTAACACTTGAAGGGACTTTAGTGTGTGTGTGTATGTGTGTCTGTGTGTGTGTGAGAGAGAGAGAGAGTGAGTAAAAAAAGAGATTGTAGATAAAACTGAAAACTTACAGAGAGAGAGAGAGAGAGAGAGAGAGAGAGAGAGAGAGAGAGAGAGAGGTTCAGTAAGTATACAGTAAAATCCTGGGTGTAAAATGGACCCGCAGCGAGGTGCACAGTGAGGCTGGCATATGGACACCAGTAGCTGCCATGCAGGCGGTGGTGGCTGGGTGGTTGCTGGGGCGCTCAGATCCTACCAATGCTTCCACAGAGTACACAAGGCGGCCACAGGTATGTCCCCATCGCCCCGGGCAACCCCAAGCACAGCCAGTGTGCTGTCAGAACCTCTCTGTTCTCCCGTCACGCTAATCAGATGTGACTGCTCCACTGCTGCCAGCAAACCAGCAATTGTTCCATTCACATATAGACTACCCTCTACTGATGTATGGAGACTTTCCCTCTATGGTCACAACCCTCAATGAGCAACCCAGGGCTGTATATATACGTGTGTGTGTGTGTGTGTGTGTGTGTGTGTGTGTGTGAGTGTGTGTGCGCGCATGTGCGTGTGCGCGCGTGCGTGCGTGCATGTGTTGGTGTGCCTGTGTAAGCATGTATGTTGATGTGGCCTAACCTCCTTTGGTTTGCATCAGTGGAAAAGATAATCACACACTGGCCGATGGTGAGCATGCAGCCAGGTGGAATATGCGTGTACGTATGCCAATGCCGCAAATATGGGCGTGCACACCGGCGCGCACGTGCACACCATGTGCATGCTGGTGTGTGTCCTGGCCGCTGTCACCACCATCTTGGCTTGGCTTTGAACAGGGGTCCCGGTGCTTTATGAGTCTGCGGTAAATAAATTGTTGCGCTGCACACTTCATCCCAGTCAATAGATTGAACGTGTCACATGCAGGATGGTGCAGCGGGGAAGGAATGGCCAGCCACTGTCTGCTGAAAGTATCACTGCAATATGAGGCATGCTTTTCTTCATCAGTCATATGTTGGAAGCTCTGACATACAGACCTAGGCTTCAAGACTACTGGGACGATATTGTGATATCGTACTGTTGTGATATGGCATAAGTGTGGTCTTTTCCTGGTTTTAATCACTTAAGCCTTTGTTCTACTCTCTCTGTATTGTGTGTGTGTGTGTGTGTGTGTGTGTGTGTGTGTGTGTGTGTGTGTGTGTGTGTGTGTGTGTGTGTGTGTGTGTGTGTGTGTGTGTGTGTGTGTGTGTGTGGTCACAATATTATATTATCATCACAATATTGATATCGAGGTATTTGGTAAAACATATTGTGATATGTTGCCCAGCCCTAATTGGACTTAGTTTTATTGATTCATGTTTTCACTGTTTCACTATACACTATATTATATCTCTGAGCATAAATGGAATGGAACCAAGTTGATCCATTTGTACACTCTGAGTTAAATTAAAAGTGAGGATTTAACTGTCTAGTAGTGTGTTTTTCACATCAACGTTGAATGGCTTAAACACTTTCATTTTGGGTTGAATTTCAATATTGAACCAGGTTCAAAACAAGACAGGGTCTCCCTGTGGATCTCGGGCTGGCCAGTATGACGTCAGTCATCTATGATGTATCTATGCTTTATTACTCCACATCTGGACAAGGTTTCAGCCTGATTTGGCCACCATTGACTTCCATTATCAAAAGTTAAATATTTCAAAACAATATTTAGAAATCCCTGTGTGTGTGTGTGTGTGTGTGTGTGTGTGTGTGTGTGTGTGTGTGTGTGTGTGTGTGTGTGTGTGTGTGTGTGTGTGTGTGTGTGTGTGTGTGTGTGTGTGTGTGTGTCGGGGATGTTTGCATCGGCTTCACGGCTTGTCTGTGCTTTGCATCACGTTTGTGCTGCTACACCAAGTGGTACAGAGCAATGCAAATGTCTGTCCGTCCGTCCGCCCGCCCGTCCGTCCGTCCGTCTGTCCCCGTTTATGCATGTACATCATCAACACGAAGTCAGCGTTTTTGAGTGGTGCCAGCCACTCCTACACTTGACCGTGTGTGTGGGTCTGTCTGTCCGTCCGTCCGTTTGAGCACGGCCTCAACAGCTGCAGCTGATTGCAAAAAAGATGTAACCATTACACTAATTAAACACAAACAGTAGTGCAACACAAAGGCACCACTCACTTCACACTGGGTGTGATTTTTAATGATATCAGGGATATCTCTATATTTGGTCGATTGGTCGTATGGGTACCACACCTTGTTCTCTGACAACGGGTACAACGGGTACTATGACAACAGGTACAACAATTACAACATATAATGTAAACAGGTGGGGCATGCATTCACAACTTGCATCATTCCCGACTTGCATCGTTCCCGGGTATAGTAAATAACGCATTGATTGTAATATCTAACAGTATCAGTACTGTGGTAACAGGTACTGCCCTGGGTACTCGGTTACAGCGAGTACTCTGACAACAGGTACAACGGGTTGCATAACCGGATGGGCC
This sequence comes from Gymnoscopelus microlampas, assembly GCF_963454915.1. NCBI lineage: Eukaryota > Metazoa > Chordata > Actinopteri > Myctophiformes > Myctophidae > Gymnoscopelus > Gymnoscopelus microlampas. The sequence continues at coordinate 26,037,031 of NC_139944.1, read as the reverse complement.
ATGCATTCTGAACTTCCATCGTTTCCGACTTAGCTTGTTCCAGACTTGCATAGCTATCCAAAAAGAAAAGAAGTTGACCACATAAACCCTAGCAACCCTATTCTGGGTGTGGCACAAAAAGTGAACATTTGCCGAAAATAGGTGTATTCTGCGAAAATTGCTGATCTAGAAGCTCACAGCGCATTGTAGATTGGCTATTTTCGTCGAAGAGATTTGGTAGAGGGAAAAAAGGAGAGGGCCAAGTATAGACCCCTGAAGGACAACGGTCAACAAAGTATATAGGGTTTAAGTCGTTAAAGGACAGAAAATGTGTGGTTAGTTGCACTGATATCGTTCAAACCAAGAGATTAGAGAAATTAGTCATGGGCAATGTTTCCTACTGACAATATTTGAGCTATGCGAGGTTCACTTTCAAGACAAACAGAAAAAGGAATGGGAAAACGACTGTGGTTGAATGGCGTGTCTGAAGTGTGTGGTTGCAATCTTCATGTTGGATGTGGTATACTTTTTCCAAGGTTTTGAATTTCTCATTATGTTAGGTAGCCTACGTGAACTTACATACAGTACATGTGCTACAGCTGAAAGTCAGGGGTCCAACCACTTTTCCAGTTCATTGTTAAGTTCACAAATAAAAACCCTGTTCTATCGTGGAGCAGTTCTTTTATGAATCAGAGTGAAATCGTTGTTAGAAGCGAGCCTTCAGCACTGCAATAAAAAGAACAAGCTTGTAAGATCCAGCCGATGTTCCGTCAGAAAATCACGGAGGGTCTTGAGAAAAAGTAAAAAAAAAGGTTCAAAGCAGGGGTGGAAATTTTCAGTTCCTCACAGACAATGCTCCAAAATATTGTCCCTGTGCTCTTTTGAAGAAATAGAAAAAAAGAATAAGTGGACACAGAGTCATGGGTATGGCATCCACCTAGAATCTAGATAGCGCAAGTAAACAAATACGTCACCGGTGAGTTAGGAAGATTTGAGGAAAAGTCCCCCCATCTCCCTTGACAAATCTCAACTAATCGCCTTCTGCTCTGTTCGCCATAATTTCCAGCCCTGTTCTGTGCTCTGAGCGTTCATGGAGCAGGCAGCCAGGGCTTTCCTTCTACTCCATCTCCTACATCTACACAGCTTTAGCTCGGGGCGACTTGGAGAGCTAATGCTTACTTTTTGCTTCGTCGTAGGGTGGAGTTGCACATCGGAAATAGCAGATCTACAAGCTACAACGCGCGGCATGGCCCGCATCTGCGACGTGTTGTGAGCTTGTAGATCTGCTATTTCTGGTGCACAACGCCTTCTTACGACGAAGCGTAAATCAGGCTTAAGGGTCCGGCTCTGGCAACCGGTGCCAATGTAAACACAGCAATTCCTTCCCAATTAGAAACGCTAAATGCATTGGACTCGGTGCGCTGCCAGGGCCGAGACGCGCAATTAATGCTGCCCTGGCCTCCCCGCTGGCCGCCTCGGATGGCTGGGATGGTTCAGATGGATACGGTTTCAGTTCAAGGCCGGGCGGTGGAAGTCTGATTGGGCAGGTTGGACTCATCATGGAAGCATAAACACGAGGTTGGACGGACGCTCGGCGGTCGGGGTGTTCCGCAGGTCAGCCGTGTTGGGGTAGGATCGCAGCAGGCCAAGAAGATATCTGTGGTAGGGCAGGTCAATCAGAGAATGGAAGAGGGGAGCTTTACGTAAGACGAAGATGCCTTTCAGATTGTGTGGCTCCAGAGTTAACAGTAAAACAAAAAAAGTGGGATGGCTGGGATGACCCACTGAGGCACAGGCCTACTACTACTGTACGTAAGTATTTGGACAGTGACACTGTGTTTAATGTTTGGGCTCTGCACTCATTTCACTTTGGATGTGAAATGACATAATGGCAAATAGGTCAAAGTGCAAATTGTCAGCTTCAGTTTGAAATGATCAAGCAGCCATATCAGGTGAACCGTTAATGAGCTGCAAGGCTTAATGTAAATTGTCCATTTATGTCAGGATGCCAGAGAAGATCCTGATATCTCACACTTGAAGCTCTGTAGTGGGAGCAGATTGGTTCGAGGCTGGAATAATAAGGCATACAGTACGTACAATTAGATCTTGTAATAGCTGTTTTTCACCTCCAGCTTAAAGGGGTATTTCACTTTAAAACACTTCTGGGGTTAATTAGACATCTACTTGGGCTTTTGTGTGCACCACAGACAGCTTTTAAGTTGCTTGATTCAATATTTAGATATTTGATATCCATTCGATGAGACACACCCCCATCCTATACAAGCCCATACAACTTCTAATCTCCAATCTTCAATGTTGGACTCACTTAAAACACACATCCCTGGTTCTGATGACTGATATTGCCCTTTAATGTGTGAGGAGCCCTGTTTTTTTTTCTTTTCAATTACTTTTTTCTTTTAATATTTTAATAGAATACTATAAAAACGTCAAATGAAAAAAGAAAAATAACAGGATGTTGAAGCCAAAGGTTTACTATATGTTATATTATTCTTTTGTAAATCACAATTGACATGATTCATAAGTAAACATGAAACAATGAGAAATAGGTAGCCTATATGAATGTATAGTTCTTCTCTACTGCAAACCTGAGAGTCAATTATGAGTAAAATTGAGGATTTTAAAATGTAGCCTTATGGTCCTATATGTGTTGGTCTGCTTGGAGCGTTCCTTTCTCTCAAAGATAGTTTGCTAACAGAGATAGCACTTCTTTGGCTATAATGAAAATCCATACTAAACATTTAGCTCTGTGTGAGAAAGGGGGAAATTCAATAAGACACATAACGCAATTTATAAATTACAGGAAGACCCAATCGAACCAATAGACATAATGGAGAAATGGCTTTCTGTTTACATGTTTGTTGATTTCTGAACTTGTTTTTTTTGTGTGTTTGTTTTCCCCTTAGGCTTACTGTAGCAACAGCTGTGTTCTGTGACCATAAATATCTTGGAAATCTATTTTCTCACCCCAAATGAAGTCCAAGGCTGCTTTGTTCCATCTTCTCTTTCCACACAGAGCATCAGTCATGCCGCCACAGAATGTCTCCAGTGAGGTACCATTCCCCAAACTAATGGTCGCTCTTGGACAGGGCCGTCGATGGTAAACTAATCTGCAGCCTGCAAGGCACAGGAAACAGATCTCATTAGCACTCATTGCAGCTATCTTCCAAGGAAACTTTCATCTTTAGACCACTCTGACAAGAGGCTTGAAAGCCAGACTAATGTCACTTATACTAGTTCTTTATTTATTGGCCCACCGTAGAAAGCCTGGCTAGTATAGGAGATGAATGCATGGTCAATAAAGGGGTGAAGTCATTTGAATTAAATTGGTTTTGTTCAGGTTCCAGCATGGCTAAAGCCTGATTTATTCATTGTATGACGCATCCGGCATTGTGTTGAACAGTTGAAAATAGGCAATCTACAAGTTCTCAACATGTTGAAGATTCAATGCCTTGTGATTGGCTATTTTCGATAGATTCTAAATTAAAGGCATAGTACAATATGTAACTTTGCCCTGTGTTTACATTTAAAAAAAAGAAAATTATAGGCTACAGTTTAAAACAAAAATAAACCAATCATTTCCCCTCCATACCAGCAGTTACCAGCCACTGAGTAGTGTGGTGGCGTGGTGGTGTTTACCTGCAGAAACACATTGCCCTCTTGAGTCTCTAGTTGATTGGTAGTAGTTTGTTTGTGCAAAAACGACAGTGAAAACACCAAAATACAGGGAAAGGTGTTTATGCATGAACACCTCCACACTACTCCAGTGGCTGAAAACTGCTGGAAAAAAATGGGTAAAATAATGTAAATGTATATGACTTTGTTATGTAAACGCAGGGCAACGTTACTATGCCTTTAAGCACAAAGTGCTGTACTTACAATCAGCAATGCATCTGGCTATAGGGTGTTTGTTTATTTCTTACATACAAAAGGCTATATCCTGTTATCTATAATCTTTGAATGTGAGGCAAACGATTTACATTTCCACAGTACCTTGACAGGGCTAACCCTTCTGGATTCTGCAGGAGTCTCCTTGATTTCAACCACATCTCTTTGAGGACTCCTTGGCCTTGATTGTCATTTCTCCTCGATTTGGTATCAAACTCCCAAAATTCACCAGAACACAAGAAATGACATCTACGCTGTTAAAAAAAAGTTTCTGTGGGAGTACCCCCAAGCCCCCCGCTTGTGGGTTTAATAATAATAACAACAACATATTTATTGAATAATAATAACATTAAACTCCTTCATTCTCACAGTCGGATGTTGGCAGGCCTGTCTTGAAGTTGTGATTAAGACGTGCAAGTCCAAAAGTGTGGTATTGCTGCCACACCGTGGACAATGACAAAAACTACAACCATATGTAATTGGTTCATCCGGCCAGTAGAGGGCGACCAAAGAAATCCCGGCACCACTTCAGTTGTCACATCTGTCCTCGGTTGCTTTGTTGCCATGTCTGCTTACTATAAGCGGGTTGTTTTTCTTTAAAGTTGCTTGTAAATATTGGTAGTTGCGGGTTGCGTTTTTTTGGGCTTGTTTCTAAAGTGTAGTTCCTTATTAGGGCTTGTTTCCTAATGTTGTTTTAAAACTAGTGTTTCTCAAACATTTCCATGGCAAGGACCCCCAAATTAATATGTATTTGTCCACGGACCCCATCTGAAAATGTTGTGCCAGGCAGGGAGTGGTACCCCCCATACAAGATTTGTGTTGTAAAAAATGTTTCTATTCCAAAATTACCTTTTTTTCCTCCAAAGATTTATTTTTGTTGTTGTTGAAAATAGCAGATATGTGAGCTTGTAGATCGGCTATCGCTTCTTTTGGGCTTGTTTTGTTTCATAGACCTGGTTGCATGTTTCTCTCCCAAGATCTGGCAACACTGCTATGTCGTTGTTTGTTTACAGCAAAGCCACTTCCTAGTTCCTAATTTGTTTGGAGACAGGTGCTAGTTTGGCTTGCTTGTTTTTGTTCACAAATCTCCAGTTAATAACCTTTCAACATGGGATGTGATGGCGGAACTATTCCTAAAAGACACGAGTTGGTGAAAGGACCCAAAAAAGTCGAGAAGGTTGGTCTGAATACATCGTTATTGTTGTCGACAGAACCTCGCTAGCTGATAGCTAGCCATGCTAACATTGTAGCCTGTTATGTGAGAAAGTGTTATAAAAGTGTGCCTGTTACGCACTAGTTCAACATGATGGTTTTCTGATCCATTTTAATGTGATAAATTGACACCTGACTATGTCAGTGCGTGTGTTGTAATTTGATTAATTAGTTGTCAACTTCAGTGAGATAGATGGGTAGGCTAGTAGCTACCTTAGCTTCTGGGATACTACCATTGTCAATAACATTTAGAAGTTGTCATGTTAAAACTTAAAGCCCCTTTAGGAACCCTGTATATATTTTCTAATACAAAAAAGGTATACAGGGTTCCTAAAGGGGCTAGTTAAAACTGTCCATGGGATTATAGCAGTGGTGGAAAGTAACTAAGTACATTTACTCAAGTGCTGTACTTAAATATAATTTTGAGGTATTTTTTACTTCTACTCCACTACATGTCAGAGGCAAATATTGTACTTTTTTATTCCACTACACTACAAATATTTGAACACTTTAGTTACCAGTTACTTTGCAGGTATAAATTACTGTATTATAAAACTTACATTAACCACTTCAGCCCTACATAGGCCTTTTATTTGAAAATAGCAGATCTACAAGCTCACAACATGTCGCGAGCTTGTAGATCTGCTATTTTCATTTTCATTTCATTTTAGTTATTTTACTTTTGGCACTTTTAAGTATATTTTGATGCCAATCATTTTTGTACTTTTACTCAAGTACCATTTTGAAAACAGGCCTTTTACTTAACAGAGTATTTTTATATTGTGGTATTGCTACTTTTATGTGCTATGAAAATGTCCCATTCATGTTGTTCTATGTGTGTAGGTTGACAGTTCATATTGTTGTATGTGTTTAGGTTGACAGTTCATATTGTTGTATGTGTTTAGGTTGACAGTTCATATTGTTGTATGTGTTTAGGTTGACAGTTCATATTGTTGTATGTGTTTAGGTTGACAGTTCATATTGTTGTGTGTGTTGTAGGTTGACAGTTCATATTGTTGTATGTGTTTAGGTTGACAGTTCATATTGTTGTGTGTGTTGTAGGTTGACAGGAATGCGGAGCTGCTTGCTAAATGGAAGCACTGTGCTTTGAGCCAGGAGAAACTCAGGCGCCCCATCGTTGCCTGTGAACTTGGAAGGTGAGTCTTTCTGTTGTTCATCATCTAATGCAGCGGTTCTCAAACGTTTCCATTTCAAGGACCTCCACAGTCCCCAGTTTAATATGCAACAGATCCCCATTTGATATGGCTATTATTATTTTAATTTATGGCACCCCAGTCTACAATGTAAATTAATCAGTGTTCATTTAATTCACTGAGCGTACAAATGGAACCTAATAGACCCATTAGGGTCCATTTGGTTACATTTGAACACTCAGTTTAATACAGACCTAGGCTCTAAGGGTCCAATTGAATACACAGGACCACAATGGAAACAAGCCCTTAGGGCTTTTTGTGTTATCCTTTTAGCGAAATTGTATGATCGTACCACTGTACTATTTGCAAACTGTTGCAAAGTGTTCAATCAATCAATCAAAGTCCTAACTATCAACCATGTAGCTGGGGACCCACTGGAACCCCCTGATCTACAGTGAGATCAGTCATCGACAGTGTATGAACGGAGGCAAAGCCAAACCTATGACTTTTCCCTCAAATTGAAGGAAAGGGTGCAAAAATATCTACATTTTCTACTGTAATAGACTATTTTACATTTTCAGGTACAACTCCTGACTTAAAAAATATAGGATTCTCTGTTGAACATTCATTTATATTCTAATGAGTGCATTAAAATGAGTGCACATGCTCACACACATTCATTTATATTCTAATGAGTGCATTAAAATGAGCGCACATGCTCACACACAGACACACACACACACACACACACACACACACACACATGTCTGTTAGACAACAACTATTTGTTAAATTCTTGGCAGGTACAGCAAGTTGTCATTGAGCAGAGCCTTATGCACACCTTAAATGTAGTAGCGCACATGTTAGTAATCACTCCAAGCATATACTATACCACCAGAATGAAGGAATGATGCGCTGGAGCATCACATGACATAAATGCCTTTTTTAGTTAGGTGCTATATCATAACAGGACTAACGTTTCAATGCCATCAGGAATGAGATGTTTGATGTGCGGTGGAACTCCTATTCTTCCAGATACTATACCACATTTGTAAAATCTGTTTTGTTATTCAAGGCTTTATAACAAAGATGCAGTCATTGAGTATCTTCTGGACAAGTCTGCTGAGAGACCCAACAGTGAGGTGGCAACACACATCCGTGGGATTAAGGTATGCTTTTACTGTGCTTTTTCACACTCTGGGCAGGGCACTACATAGTGTAGCTATAAACTACAAACTCACGTGTACCGTTGCAATTCATTGTGACCTTGTAGATCTGCTATTTTTGCTGTGTTTGAAAATGTATACTGATCTACAAGCTCACAAAACGCTGTGATATGACAAATTGTGAACTTGTTAAATCGGCTATTTGCTATTTCTTAACATGTTTGACACTTAAAAATCCTCTTGTACCCCGGATTTGAACCCGGTTTCCTGCGCAAGTGCTGACATTTTTTACCATTGAGCAAATAGAGCCTGCCTGCTTGCTCAGGGGATGAATTGAATCTTGACTATCAGGTCAAAATTCGTGTCAGATCCTGTGTCTAGGTGAGACATAGTCTCGTGAGCCAGACTGTTGCCTCCCACAATTTTCAAATGCTTCCGTCATACAGTCTAGAGCACGGAAGCTCTGAAATGATCAAGCGATGAAGGGGATGTGAAGCCTCCTTACCACTTCCGTTTAGTCTTTAGTTTACTGTCACGCAAATGTATCCCAATATAAATCAAAATCATCGAACCATATATAGCTGGCTGCTTACCAGAAATGGAAATTAAATTAATTTGTTTCTAGTGCCTGGAGTAGAAGACAATCTCAGCTTTTCAAATGGGTTCCTGTTAAGATGTGAGATAACAGGCCCAGTGTTGTATTTATGTAATCTGTCATGTACAGTATGAAGCTTGAGTGTTTTAGTTTGGTATATGTTTGATCATTGTTTGTGAATTATCATGTCGGTTCATTGTTCATGTCAAATGAAATGTAAAAGTGTCCTTTACGTCCATATGGGCTCGGCTTGCTTGGAAGCATGACACTTTAATAAAGAAAAAAACAATCATCAATCATATATTTTCATGAATGGAAATGATGAACAGATGACACCTTCCTGCCTTGGATTTCGGGGGGTGCCATCTGGTCTCATAACACAATATCAATATCGATATATTGCCCAGCCCTAATTCCACCTACATCCTTACCTCTCTGCATGTTCATTCCTTTAATCATGTCAGGATATCAAGGAGCTGAATTTGACCGATAACCCAGAATGGGAGGGAGAGAGGAGGAACGCCAAGGGAGACCGCTATGAGGACGTGCACTGTGCCATGTTCATCTGTCCTGTAGTAGGCCTGGAGATGAATGGCAAACACAGGTAACAAGTGACAAGCTTATCCTCCTCTTATAGTTTTCAAAAAGCTGTTTCTGAACTGAAGATGTGTAATTGTAATTATAAAGAGACAACATTTCTTTTAGGGCCGCTACACATGTTATGCTATCTATTCATTTTGTGGAGTTGAACGATACAAGTAGGTTAACTCTAAGTACTCTAGTGATATACTTCATTGCCTGGGCTCCTCCAGGGAGCTATACGGGGCCCACTCCTTCTTTCCCGCTACACCAAATGTCTTTGCTGAAAATAACCGATTTACAAGCTCACACCACGTGTCGTGTTGTGAGGATGTAGATGGACTATTTTCGGCGAATATTTGCCTATTATGACATGTCCAGTGTAGGGATGCTAGGTTTCAAACGGTCAAAAACGGTGGAGTTTGAACATTTTTGAAGAATTATGTGTAATGTCTAATATGGTCTGATTCTATTTAGTTAAGTCCAGGAAAGTTGTTTTCAATGAATCTTGTGCTGAAATTGTTTAAGATACTGTCACAGGATTTTGTTGTTTAAATGTGCTATTTTTCTTTTTTTCTTTCTAGGTTCTGTTTTTTGCAAAGCTGTGGCTGTGTCTTCTCTGACCGGGCTCTCAAAGAGGTCAAGACAGAGATCTGTCACAAGGTAAGGAACATAACAATGTACCCAACCCACCTTTTTTTCTTTTATACCAGTAACCTTTCTTGAAGCAGAATTAGTTTGTTAGCAAGCTAACTTTGGGCGTAACCCTGTGTTTTCAGTCTTACACTGAGGCTCATATTACTGGGATACTTTACCATGGTAACCTATGCTGTGACCTGCTCCAGAGTAGGTTTTGTTCAGGCATTATAAGTAGCATCATAAGTATTAAACTTGGGTGCTCAGGTGGGAAAAATGTGGTAGAACTGGTACTGTACCGGTGAGTACCAAGTTCGACCCAATTCAAGCATGTCTGCAACTTAATGTTGTTCATGAATAGGCTTAGTACTATTACCAGACCGCCTGATTGAAAGAAACGTTTCACAGTCTCTGCACAACTAGAGGACTTGCAGCCCGATGGCCTGGCTACCAGGCAGTCCGTGCAAAATATTTGTTTTAGTAATTCTTGTCCAATAAAATGCCTCTCACCTGACTGGCAAAATAGTGCCACCTACTGCTTATTTCATGAACTATCTCCCAATAATCGCATATTATTACTGGATGGAAATGTGCATACATTTGCTTATAGTTTTTCCTACTTTCTTAAAATTTGCTTCATATTTTTTAAACGTTTTAATGGAAACCCAGTTTATTTTGAACTTCTTTCCTGAGACAGGCTCATGTCTAACTAGTGCCTACTGCCTAGGGTGAATTGTACTTATTTGTGGGCCAGCCAGCATGCACCAAAAATAGCCAATTTACAGGCTAACAATCCGATGCAGCACAACACAAAGTGAGCTTGTAGATCTGCTATTTTTGGTGCGTGACACAGCACACAAGCATGTATAAATCGGGCATTATATACACTATCTTACATGGAAACCAAAATATTGACACCAAAGGTATAGTTTCACTAATTGTTTATGAATGCATAATTCTTTGTAAAAAAAACTAATCCTGCTTTGAGAAAGGTTACTGGTAATTTTCACTTGCATATGTGGCAGGTGAACATTTCTGTGCCCGTTAATACAGCCAAGGGTAAATAATAAATAACGCTACATAACTTGCCGGTTGAGCGAATATGAATTTTTCCTAATAGATTTTTAACCTTTAGATCAGGCTGTCCTCTGCCTCTAGCCTTTAGAGTTTGGCACAGAGGAGCTGTTTACTCTCAATTATTCTCAGCTCCTTCGACTGCAATGTACAATCAGTGTGGATGTTTGTTCTCAGTGGTGAATGATTAATACCGAAGTCTGTCGCCCCATGGGTTGGTTTGGTTTCCACTGACCTGTTCATACACACTCTTAAGATCTACATCATGCTGATCTAAAAATGTGGTTTAACATAAATGTTTGCGAGGAAAAGAAAAACGTTACATTGCCTTTAGCCCTGTGCATGGTGGGCTTTGACTCATGCACTACCTTGTATTGTTGCTGCCGAAAGTGAGTCACGGGGTGAGGGTTACTGCCGACTCATTTCGGCACCGTTTTACCGCTACTTCAATAACCCCAGGCCAGGAGGGTCCAGGACATTATTTTGGCGCTTTAGCCTGTTACTGCAGCCCCTCAAGCCTGTGCAATAAGCCAGGCCTGCTTCCTGGTGTTATTAAATGCATCTTTTTTTATTTTTATTTAGATTATTATTTTTACCCCTTTTTCTCCCCAATTTAGTCGTTATGCCAATTAATTCCTCCCCACACACATTTCTGTGTTGTCACTGCTGTTGTATCCTACTGACTCACCTGCGAGAAGCCCCCACCCGGAGGTGGCTGACAGGTGCTGACAGGTGCTGCCCCAACCCGTAGGAGTACGTGCTTTGACCGATCAAAAACAAGGCAGATGATTGTGGGTTTTTGTATAACAGGGACAGGTTCAGGTTTTGTTTTCATCATGGCAACATTCATAGCACATTATCAATAATAAAATCCTACACATTCCAACTGTAAATTCTCTGAGATATATTTTCCAATAATGAGCATTATTATATGCAGACTTGTTTACTGTGGGAAATCATTGGTGACAATTCCCCTTTGGTTTGTGGTGTTTTGATAAAGAGCTTAAGTTGTCTTTATTGTCTTGGGAGTTGCATCGCCTATTCCCTATTGAGTCTTAATGTAGTTTGTTTTTATCCTAACTTTGGCTGGTGGCTGTGGATTTGGCTGCACATACTGTATGTTCAATCTAGGATTGATGGCTTTAATTTTATGATACTGGTCTATTTTAGGAATAGACTGTGTTTGCTGTACAACGGGAGTGTTCTTTTTTTCTCCTTTTTAAACTTACAATGTTTGTGAAAGATTTAAGATACTACTTTGACATAGCGTCCTTGCTGTAACGGTAGTTGTGATTTTGTAGCTCAAATGCAACCCCAAAATGTGCAAAATCCCACTTCAGTGACCAGGCTCATTAAAACCATAGTATAATGATAACCACAGCATCGGTTTTCAGCTCCTGTCCTGGGGGCCCAGAGAAGTGCTAGTTCTCATTAAACACAAGTCTAGTCAGACATTTAATTTAGACCTGGGACATGAATGCAATTAATATGGTAGAATAGAAGAGTGAAGCACCAGTGGCCCCTAACCATTTATTAAGATGACTTGAGAGTTTAGATAGCAGTCAGCTGATGAGAAACAGTCGTTGTTGCTTTTTCTGTGGCACTGGCAGCAGTTCAGCACAGGTCAGTTCTTTGACTCTGCTAGAAATAGGACCAAAAATAATAAGCAGGGCTGCTATTGTGCTGCTAGTTGGGCACTCGTGGGAACCCAACTCTCTCAAAAGAGATTGTACTTGAGATAGACTTATTTGGTAACACACTGTTGCCAGTAGAGCCAAGGAGATTGTAGCTCTCTTTGATATCACTATTAGTTTGTTCAGTACTTGCTCTGTGTATAGTTAACAGATTCTTATGAGAATGTATAGGCTATACAGGTGAACACACAGTAAAAGTCATATTTTTGGGTACGCTAGTAGCTCACTGCTACTGAATCAATCCTACAATCTCTGGTTCAATACCAGCTGAAGACTAACATTTCCTGCCTGTCTAAAATCAAAACGCCAAAAAGATCATCTTAAAAAAAGAAAAAAGCGTTCTTCTCATATTCCGCTAATGCAAACCATGGGTTGTTTTTAAGTGAATTTTGCCACCGGCCTTCCGGGCTGGTGGCTTTTCAAGATCACTGGCTCCACCATTGTAAACGCTGGCTTTTGTTTGGGCATATAACAGTCAAGAATTTACCCTTGTAATGAAGAAAATGAACTGATCTGATGCAATAGTAATTTATTTATTTAAAAACATTATTCCAAGTTGGAACATATTGTCATATATTTCTGGAAGGCTGCGTCTATCTCACAATTGCCATGTACCTCAGCTAAATCAAATCAACATTTCGTTTATTTATTTGCTGCCTTAGGCCTCTTTACACACAAGTTGTGGAAGTTTTGAAATGGGGTGCATTAGTACAACATATCGTTCAGGTTTCTGTATCTTTTCCCCACACATTTTTCACACCTAATTTTAGTTTTTATAATAACCTTGTTCCATATATAGTACATATAGTGACCAAATGAGGGCCTGATATCCTTCTCTTAAAGGCTCACGAATTGCTGACCAAATATAAAGGTAATTCCTAGGCTGTTAACATTTTGTGCCCCACCATCTTATTTTATTGTTTAGTTGTCAAACTGAAACTGTGCCAAACAAAAAGCAGTTTACTTTTTAATGTTTGAAATGACAACAATCCTCTGACAGAGTGGGCAACATGAGCAGCTCTACCATCTCTCGTATTTATGCTGTCGTTTTGCAGATTCATAATTAATGGGACAGGGGTGCAGGAATGATTTTTCAAGTGGGCACAAACTGAGCAAAAGGTCTCCACGTTTAAGCTTATGCTTGATACAGTATTTTGAGTTATTTGTTTGACACATAATGAGATTCTGACTTTGAGATAATGAGATTCTGACGCCATGGACAAACAACAGTCAGCACTGGTCAACATACTGTAGGCTCATGGGATCGACACTGGTCAGCATACACTTTTGTAAAACTGTTTCTTCGTTGTTTCAATCAAACAAGCTTTACTGTCATATCACAGTTATTGCAAGGTAAAACGGGTTGACATTCATGTTTGTGCAGGCTCTTAGATTTCTTTTAGTCAGTAGAAGGTCAAGTCCAGCTAGAACAATGCAGGTGAACACTAGTGCGACTGAGCATCAAGCCATAGCTTACACGGGAGAGCAGCTATAAGAAGGGACTAAATAATGAGGTTTGTGTGCGCGTGCGTGCGGGCGTGCGATCTGTTGCCTCCTCCATATCATGTGTTAGAAATAATTAAATGTATACTGTAACAGCTACTATACATTTCTATAAATCATTTGTTCATTATATTAGATTATTACTGTAACAGCTACTATACATTTCTATAAAGCATTTGTTCATTATATTAGATTATTATTAAAATAATGATAACATGGTCATTGTAAACAATGCACATTCTGATTGGCAGGAGGGTGACATATCTGCTACATTATATGTATATTTGTACTAATATATTTGTATATTTCAGTAATTATCTGCATGTTAAACTTTAATGGTTAAGTATACTGTTAGCTGTTATCAAAGAAACAGTGCTCTACATTGGATTTCGCTGGCTGCAGATGGAGGTGAACACACTCTTGGGAGTGACGGCAGTGAACTGCATCTCAGAGCATCACTCTCAGCACATGCGGTAATTTACATTGTTTCTGATATTGTAATTTGGGAAACACGATAGTGCAAGTAAAATGAAAAAACATAAGCTAAGCATAGCCTAAAATAAGTAGAACTTTTAATAAAATAATTCAGCACAAACATCAAAAATTCACACAATGGCTCCATTTACACTCATAAATAGATACATTAAATCTACTTCTATTTAATATAAGAATAAATAACTTTGTAGATCCATAGTATGCACACATTACTGTTTTAAGTCATGCAGATATTTTCCCTTGCTAACGGCACATAGTTTGCCTGTGTAGAATATAATAATGTTAAACCTTTTAAAAACAAAATCACATAAAGCTCAACATTGACATCCATGTAAATTCTTTTTAGATCAGTGTTCTATGAGAAAACCTGAGAATTAAGGAAAACATGGAACAGGTTAAATGTGGTAAAATCCTGCTGCAGTGTGTGGCTTCTATTTTACTATTACTGAGGAGAGGTAGGAGAAACAGACTAGCTTATGTTATGACTCATTACTTCGAAATAATGTCAGGCTTCCTCTGAAATAAGTACTTCTGTTTAGTACTGTTGCAATCACCAAGATGCTGTTTTTTCCTGTCACAGAAAAACCCGATTGCTTCATCATAGTCCCTGCTTCATGTCCTCTGCTTGTTTTGTTCAAAGTCAGATAATGTATTAATTTATGTCCCAAATTAAATACCACCCCTTCATCATAACGTGTTGGTCTCTCTATATATATATTTATCTTAAATACCTTAGAGTGACAACAACAAAACAATCGTATGATAAAACTGCAGACCAATCACATCCTCTCACCTGAAATCTTCTCCCTCTTAACTCCTGCTATAAGGTCACAGTGCCAGAAAACTAGCTCAATGAACAAAAATGACCAGTGTGGGAATTACATTTGCCCACTCTTTGTCTTACACACTCCTTCATCAGCAGACTTCCTCTGCTCTGGTCATTTGCTAAGGGCTAACTCAGAATCTTTCATTCCGTTGATTTAACCACTCAAACCTGTAGGAAAAATTGTAGCGGACACAAAGAGATAACACGATTAGCTTTCTGCTGACAAAGTACTCCAGTGTACTGCACCATTTGCGACTCTTGAGAAATTAGAATGTAGACAAGCGGACCGTGAAGTTGCCTGTGTCAGGATTTGTGTATGTGTGGGTACTGTATGTGTAATTGCCTTTGTGTGTATTTGTGCCCATATTCTATTCTATGTATGTGTGTTCTTGTGTGATTATGGTGTCATCACCCCTGCCTCTATGCCCACTGTGATACTGTGCCTATTTATACCACAGAGTAGTTCAGGTCAAACTAGACATGTCAGTAACAACTCTTGCTCACTTGATCATCAGCTCACTTAGATTCTCCTGGAATGTAAATGTTAAGATTGTCGTCCCTTCTTCAGTGGCAGTGTGCCTTTTCTATTGTTAACATTTGTAAATATAGTTGTGGTTAGTATTCAACTGAATATTGTTATGTATGCTTTTGTTTTTCCTTTGGGCTGTTCCATATATCATTTATGTTTTAACTTAAGTTTCATCACAATTCTTGAGTTGCTTTCCTAGGATGTTTGTAGCCCCAAGTAGTCTAGCACAGTATTAAATCAGGCCTTGAATCAACATTGAGACTCATTTAGCCTGACAATTTTCATTCCTTTAAACAAATAGGATTGATCACAAAGCAGCATTTCACATTGTTGTCTTCTGGCAACCGTAACTAGCTGTTTAAGCAACAAATACCCTGGGAAACATACTGAATATACTAGAATGTAATGCAAAGACCAGAAGCTTTGGCAGGACTACTGCAGCCTTGCAGCTCTGCTTTTTCAAATCGTCAAAGATGCCCATAGAACCTTGATCTAAACAGTTATCAAGTCTGAGAAATGATTGCAGGAAACCACAATTACGCTCATGACCAAATATTCCATCCCCCAATTAGAAAAGGAAATGGCAGGCATCTCACAATTTTATAAATAGGTATATCAAGTTGATGAACACAGGAGTCCTCTGCTATATTACACAATACTTCACATTATCCTCAATTTGATCAGCTGTCAGAGAAGGTGCAACTTAATGGAACCTGTATGTGTATAGTCACATACATATACAGTACAATATAGTCTATATTTCATTCAAGAAACAGCCAGCTACTTCATGGTCCAGCACTGCTGTTGTAGTAGCTGCTGCTGGTGTTGGATTTGACTTGTATGGCCAGCAGCCATGATGGCTCTATGGGCACAGTGGCCTGCCTTAGCTGCTTGTCTCTGTGCCATTGCTCCAGGCAGTCCAGTGCCTCGGGAAAGCTACTGCTCTCAAACTTGTTGGCAAACATGCTGTTTCTGTCGATGATCCAGGGTAGGTCTTCCAGACCATAGATGCAGATGTCTCTTACATAACGCCCTGGGGAATTGACAAGACACAGTTTTTACCCGACTAGAATACGACAAAACATTTAGAAGTTTAATTATTTCTGGACTTGGTGCTGACATTCTATCAGACATTACCATTTTTAACAGACACAACAAGTACATGACTAGAAAGTGTCAATTCTATTATGTTGTGTAAATTCAAGTCTGATTCATTTTCAAGAAAGACATTAGATTGCATTCCTTTCAGTCAGGTATGACAGTCAACTTGCAGAGATTTTAAACTTATCATTCAGTTTTAATTGATTTGAAAAGTCTAGCCAAACATTTTCCCTCGATAATTTATTAATGAAATTCAAACATCAATAACTTATTGGACAATGATCCATGTAATGTTCAATTATTCGATGGTTCCCGCAGGTCCTTAAAAAGTCTTAAAATAGAATCAGAGAAAATAAATTGTTAAACGTATTAAATTGTCTTATCGACCACAATGGGAACAAGCCCCTTGGGCTTTACTTATGGCAAATTTACTGTAAACTTGCTGTAGGTATTCAATCTGAGGATGACATCTTTAAGGCTAAGGAGGACATACAGTATGCAACATGTCCTCGGCTCTGAAGTGGCCCATGAATTCCGACCCATGATAATGGTAGAAGACATTTGTGCCCATCTCATCAGCGATCCAGTACCAGATGGAGATCAATTGGCTTGTTTTTTGTAGTTTTATTGATGCTTTTGTCAGACATTACACCATAGGGAATTCTCACTGACGCTGCGTGTTAGTCACTTTTGATGAAAGACACAATGCCATATTTGGCGACGTGTCACATTATGTCTTATTATTTTCACCACAGGTGAATGTCTTTGCAAACTCTGAATCAGGGAATGTATAACGCTAACTGTGCCGTTACACTTAAACTACTAACTGTTGCACTCTGCATTTAAGCATGAAAAATTAAAATGTATCCAGTGTGATTACAGCCGACTGTACCTTTGCAGCCATTGTGTGCCGTTCCCTCTTGATCCCTCCATTTGATTGACCGGATCTCTCCAGCCCAGCCTCCATCTATGTGGCTTCCTGGAGCTTCTATAGCAATGTAACCAATTCAATTCTCAGTTCACTTAAAATGCATTAATAGTAGACATTTGATTATCATTATTAATAATGCAATAGCACAAACCCATCTAAAGCAATGAAAATACTAGTCCCTGGAATATCCAGATGCAACTCTGAAATTGATTAGCATAAGTGAAAGGAAAAGTCAAAGTCTGATTATATTAGGTGTTTCAGGTGTCCAATTGCTTTATTCTATTTTTAACTGTCGAGGACTGTATCAGATGATTGCATGACTAGTTTTGGGGAGGATGTAAAGGTCTATATATGAGAGAAAATGGTTGCACTTAATGATGCTGTTGGCAATGACAAATTAGCCTTCTTTATAGATGACTTGAGTCCGTAAGTTATACAAAGGCTGTGATCATATGTTATACTGTTAGAACTAACGTGTTTGTCTGTCGATTTTAAACAATCAGAATGACTAATACATCCCATGGTTTACTGTATTTTCCAGGGGTAAGTGGTGCCTAATTTATGCTCCATTGTCCGACGGTGTCGTGCACCAAGAATAGCAGATTTACAAGCTCACAACGCCTTGCATCCGCAACGCGTTGTGAGCTTGTAGACCATCTATTTTCAGCACAAGACACCCTTGTACGCCGAAGTATAAATCAGACAAGGCAAGTAATTAGTCCTCAGTGAAACTCTGTAGCCCAAGTAATGAGCTTTTGGTCTACCTTTGATGCGGTTGAGTGTTACCCAGTAGTGTTCGTCTGGACTGAAGGTGTCTCTGGACCACTCCAACAGGTCCCGGGCCACAGGGCTCTTCAGGACAAAGTCTACAAAGTCTCTTGTGAGGGCATAGTATGCTGTGCCGAAATACACTTTGAGGCCGTGAGGAGCGGGGTCCTTCTTCCTTCCCCTCCTTCTTCGGGCCACATATGATCCTATGATCTCCGTGTACTGGAGCTCTGTCCTGTATCTCATGGTCACTGGCTGCTTGACCCCCGGGGTCATGTTCCTGTCCCTCCATTCCTTACTCTGCATGTAACGCACCAGCTCCAGGTTGCTCTTGACAGGGAAATCCTGTCCACACATGTTCACCACTTTCCTCCATCCCACTGTGGACCCCACCAGGTCCCTCATGCAGTTCACATCTGCCTGGAGGCGGGAGAAGCCGGCATACGTAACCGTCTCGCTGCGGCTGGAGAGGAAAATGTTTGGGAGACAGCTGACCAGCCTTTGTATGACCTTGCGGTATCTCCAGGGAGCCTTGGCGTCCACATGGATGCAGTAGATGTTCTGTGGAGCGTAGACGGCCCGCAGCAGACGCACAAAAAGCTCTAGCTCTTGGTGGATGGTCAAGATGAAGGCTAAAGGGTAGCTCTCCTCCTCGTGACTCAGAGGTCTTGTGATGAAGTGGAGATCTTTGGTCAAATGTGAGCAGTGCAGATGAGGGTTGGAGATAAAGCTTTCTACCTGATGGAGAGAAAAACGATTTATTGTTACAGTTGTCATCACTTTATTTGTTCTCGCATTTCTCCTACGTACCTAAACCACTACAGTAGAATATTTTAGCTCGGACCTGGCTGCCATATTATCTACAGTGTATTTCGATTGATGATGAGGGGCGTGGCCATTCTGAATTGTCTACTTTACTGTTCCAACAAAACAAAGATACTACAAAAAGAAACATACCTGACAATCGCGCCGGTGCCATTCTAGTCCTTCCTCTGGGCTGGACAGAAAAGTACTACATTTAGCGGCAAAGGGCCTGCATCCAACGGACACTATTAGGGGTTGGGGCTCCACTGGTACCTTCGCCCTCAGGTAGATGGCCGAGCAGATCACAATGCTGATTCCAAGGCACAACAAGAAGCTGCACTTGGTCCCTTCAAGTTGGAGCATAATAATCCAGCTCCCGCTGTACAGGCAGCACAGGCCCAGATTCCTACCTCCTGCAATAAAGACAAAAGTTAGCAACCCACCTGCAACATTCAGGAATACTAAATAAATGTGTGTGTGTGAGTATGTGAGACATTTCATCATATATATATATATACAGTAGTTCAGTGGGTCAAATATTGCAAACTCTGCTGCACTAGCCGAGGCACAGGAGAAGATTCTGTGCAAATTATAGTCCACCAGGAGGACAATCAGTGAAATGTCCAACTTGCATGGCATAGGCTAATGATTTACCCATATTTGATCATCCAGTACAATAAATATTAATTCTAGGCATTTGCTAACGGGAAGTAGAATTGGCATCCAACAACCGTCAGTGGTGTGTAGATTTCCTCTTTGGATGGGAAACTAGCCAAATTCCAGATTTGTCCCACTTTTCATGCAAGAAATGACTGCTGTTGTGATTCTGTCTAAAGCGATACTTTTTTAAAGCATTGCAGCCGACTTGGCCGACTTGTGTGTTTGTCCGTTCGTAGCATGAGATATGTGCACTGTGGGAACCCGGACCAATCAAACGGGTAAAGTCAAGCTATCTCACCGGAGGGTATGGAGTCGGAAAGTGCGCAATTCATGTACAAGAGTCATACAGTAGATGTTGTCAGGAAATGGAGGGGGTTGTGGTGTGGTACCGTCAGCAGACGTAATCGTGAAAGGGTGTCTGTCTAATCTAGCTTGTAGATCAGTTCTTTTTTGAAGCGTGACAAATGGAATAGGCATGGTGGTATAGGCTGCAGCCTTGCAGTCCAAATGTACTGTCATGATGTATATAGCCTACTACATCATACAATCTGGCCAGGTTGTACGTACGTGTGCAGTATGTAACCTGTGTAACTGTGGTGCTCTTATCAGTACATGGTACAAAATGTTATCCATGCATGTTATCCAGCATTTTCATATTTGGGATGAGCAGCTGACGGTGTTAATTGAAGTGTGTGTAGATTGAATTGCAGTTTGCTGCTATGTGTCATTAGAATAGATGATAACTGCTTTACTTTGATAGGCTTATATTTGGCAGGGTAGATCATCAAGCTGGACCCTCCAATGGGGGTTTGATTTTGTAACTTGTTACCTTTTTCCAGTTCTCACGAAATGTACAGGTCTGCCTTCAGTATCTAAATATTCCTTATGTTGTTTATGATATTGAAACATATGATAGTATTATATACTAATATTAACTCACTGAGTGCCATTAACGTGTTTCACGTGTTTTTACCGCTATGGCGCTGGGTGCCATTAACGTGTTTCACGTGTTTTTGAAAAATTAGCATAAAAACATTTTATTTATTTTTTAAACATGTTCAGAACCCAAGATATCATCATCTGAAGATGTGCAGCTCCATCCACTCTTTGTTTAACTTAGAACTGAAAAAGGCTGTATCTCGCTTCCTAAGCACTTTTTGTTTTCTGTGAAAAAAACTCTGGCACTTTTCAGAATCAATTCTGAAATAATTCTGGCAATCCTGGCACTCAATGAGTTAACACACAGCAATATACTAAAGCTATATTCTTTGGCCAGTAAAACATCTTTGTAAATCCACCTGCCACTTTGGCTGCCAAGCCAGTTCCCTGGTTGCTGACCATACATCCACATTGACTCATTCTGAACACTGGAACAATCCAGATACTGCATACTAGTTGAGAGCATCTCTTTACAAGGTTAACAGTTGTATGGTATTGGTAACAAAACTCTGACAAATTATATAAACGTTTATACAGGAAAGATTGTGTGTCAAAGGAAGTGAAGCAGATTCTGAAATGTGCTATAACGAAAGAAGCTAATAAGGTTAAGGTTTTGTTTTTTATCCCAACGGGACATTTTGTTTCCAGCAGCAGTAAAACAGGCCATCTACAGATATTAATCAGTTTGTACTGTACTGTAACTATTTGGGTTACTGGATGCGATGTCGGTATTCTTTTTGTTTGCTTGTTCACTGAGCAAAATGCATTTATGTACCAGGTAGTTACAGGAAACTTTCAGCTAAACAATCTGAATTTAACAATCTGTTGGTTATTCACTTGTTATGGAGCTGTCTCTTTTGTTTTGACCTGTTCTTTATTGTTATGTATGCCTGTTATTTTACAAAACAAAAACATTCTAATCAATACACCCAGGCAATGGTAACATAAACCATACCCTTGAGGTTGCAATTTGCTGAGTGTGGTTGCTTTAGTGATATTTAGCATACTCACACAAAGGTTCCAAGCTTGGTGTTTTAAGTCTTATCTTGGTGTGTATGAGTGATTGTGTGTGTGTACCTCCCAAGCCTTGTTATCTTTCCTCTCCATGCAATCATTTGAATACCCTTGTAGAAACACACTGGTCCCAACTTTTACTTTGGACCAGCATCATCATTAGGGTCCAACAGACCCATATAACATGGTTTTCTTTTCTAAATTGATGCTTTACAGGTTTTCTTTGATAATGAAATGTTATTTAATTTGTTGACATTAAGGTATTTAAAAAAAAATACTTTTCTCTTCATTGTTATCATCTCTTACAAGCAAGAGTAGATGGATGACTGATTTTGCATCGATGAATTGATGCACAACAGGTGTGCAGTACACCCACCCAGCCCAGTTGAATTATTAACTTAATAATCAATAATCAGAGAGAAGCAGTAGTATCAAAACAGTTCAAGAGCTTGAAGGTGCAGTGAGCAAGGTTTCTCACTCTTAAGTAATAAACTTCTATCCGATCCAGTGTCCTTGGCATTCGACTGCTGTGTAATGTGGTCAGATGGGTGGGCCACGTGCATTTTCACAGCATGTTTATTTTAATGAACAAACGATTAGGTTCTGGCTTGGATCAATAACATACTACCGGTATACAGTATATTATATACTATGTACAATAAGTTCCTATTTATTGGTATAATAATGAAAACAAAATTTCCAAGGTTTTAGAGAAAGAATACCATGACATTTCCCCCCCAAACATTTCTTAAATATTAATTTTATTATCATGAAATTCTTAATATTTTGGCAATTGTCTGCCCACAGGTTAAGAATCACTGGTGTAACACTTAAGCGAGCCTCTGACCTCATAACAGGCAGTCGTTGAGGGTGGAGGGGGCACACTGGCTTCCTCCGAGCACAGAAATAGCCAGGGTGTGTGGGGAGGGGTTAACTCAATTTGAAATTGGTTGAAATTGATGTTAAAGGACCTCAATTGTATGCGTTCCCTCTATGGGATGTTTTTAAGAGAAACAGAAAACAACAGAGAATACCAGCACTGACGGAACTGTCCTTATGGCACTTTTATTTATAAGTTGGCATGGTACACTGGCTTAAAGCCGAAACGCGTACATAGTCTGCTGGTATTCTCTGTATTGTAAAGTAACTCTTCTAGACTGTGCACCCGGTAAGATAATATGAGTATATTGAATCGAGTTGGAGTCATGCTCGCATTCCTTGTGTAAAAATGTTTTTAAGAAAACACAAAGTCATACAAAGTGCAACCTTCACCCCTAATTTGTTTACATGCCTGATTGACACATTTTAATCCATGTAATGTTTAGGAAACCAATAATATTGAGTACGCACATTTTCATTCACATATCCGGGAGGGACAGACCTGTCTTGCTAGTTGGTTGTGTACAATAATAAATAAAGTGGAATATATATATATACAATATATATCAACGGTTGATGAAGTATCGTTGCTATGAAAAGGGTGAAAGGTCTCTGTTAGTCGTTTTGATGTGGACTGTCCAGTTTAATAGTGTTGCAAGCCACTGTTTTTGGCACTCTGTTGGAAGTGATTGCTGGTTTCAACTCGGCTTTACATTGTCTGGTGTCACTCATAGGTGTTTCTGTTAGCTTAGCCAGTTAGTGCACAGACCATTTATTTGTTGTGAGGATGAGGACCCGAGTTTGACTCTGACTCCTCCTGTCTTGTCCCACATGTCTCTTTTCTCTCTGCTCTTGGTTTCCTCTCTCTAATCTACAATATAGAAATAACATTAAAATAAAATAAAAAACATATTACACACCACATGACATTATTTATGAGACTCAATCCAAATTCAGAACAGGGCAATATTATATATTGTCCAAACGATTTGATTGAAGGCTACAGGATTTTGATTACATTATGAGAAAGGAATAGGCTATGTCAAGATGGAAAATTATGAATATTAGATTGTACAAAACAATGTCAATCAGATTATACTCAGTTACATAATGTTAATTGGGGAATAGCGTAGGTGGGTTAGAACATTTGATGCTTCAGGTGTCTCTCAGGATCATTCTTAATGACTCATCAGAGGAACCTCTGCTTCTATGGTCCTTCTCCTATTCTCAATTGAGCGTTGCAGTGGAAACTAGAATAATGTGCTCCTCGGCACACAAGTCTCTGCCAGGCCAGGTAGTAGAAGTCAATCCGAGCCAATCAGGATGAAATATGAAAAATCTGACAGAACATGTCTTGAACACGTGACTAAAGAGATAATGTGTACCTATGTGTGTGTCGTTTGGACAACATCTGTAGGAGTAATATCAAAAACTTAGTTTTGCAAAAATCTGAAAGATTTGGGGCAGAGGTTCTGCTCTTGCATCCAGGGAGTCGGACAGCTGTCGACAGAGAGACGGACGAACACACACAAGGATGGATGGGCGGACAGGGGCGAAATCGTAGTCTCGGCCACGCCTTTGGCCTGGCGGAGACAATAAACATTTACATGTAGTTGTCTGGAAATGTAGATGTAGGTTTCTGATGAAATACCACACTGAGCATAGGCCTGTCACAATTATTACATAATCGCCTAATCACAATTATTTGAGATAATCGCAATTATTTTTTGCATAATCGTCATAATCAATTGTTCATATATTTTCAAAAAAATATATATTGTGGAAATATCAGATCTACAATCTCAAAACGTGCCACGACGTGTTTTGAGCTTATAGATCAGCTATTTCCACTATTAATGTTTATTTTTAAGTATAAAGTAATTAAATATGCGTTATTTGTCATATGTGCCCTGTGCAACTTTTATTTACGAAGACTAAAAGACAAACAGAAATGTAATTTTTATTCATAATGTTCCATTAATGTTCAACGACAGAAACACAATTAAATCGTTAATCGCAATTATTTGAGTGAGTTAATTGTCAAGTAAAATTCCATAATTGTGACAGCCCTAACTAAGCGCACACAGGGCGTAGTGACATACAGAGCAGAAGCCCCTAGGGTTTACCTAGGGTTGCCTAGGGTACGGTTGCACTGTGTCTACGTGAGTGGGTGTGTCTACAATGCCTTGTGTTCTTTCCTCACCATGTTAGGCTATCATTTCTACCCTTGAAGATAAGGGTAGAATTGTATTGTGGTGGCCACAGCCATTCTCATCTTCTCTGACTGAATGATAGTAAAAGGAAAGACAGCCTTTGAATTCCTAGAAATCATTGAACTGCCTGCTATTGATTCTAGATGTGTGGTTAATGATAAATGTATTCTCTGTTGGAAAAGAAACTTTTTAACTATTATTTACAATGTTGATTATGGACAATCATGATTATTGTTTTGCTAAATATAAGCATTTCTGGATTTCAGCCTAGACCTGATGTCTAATTACCTCTACCTAAGTCTATACAATGTATCAACCATCACGTACACACACACACACACACACACACACACACACACACACACACACACACACACACACACACACACACACACACACACACACACACACACACACACACACACACAGAGTTGCCAAAGAGGAGACACAGTTAGTCAGTTACCTTGATTTTAGTTGAACCCGTAGTCCTTAGAAGATGTTAAACATTAGCCCCTGTCCTCATAGTGGAAATAAGAACATTAATCCAAAGAGTGTTACAATACTCCATCTGGCGATAAACAAAGAACAGGAGTCACATCCGTGTAAGGCATCTTCTTCACTGTAATCAGCAACAGCAGCTGCAGCGGGAGCATTGATAAAAGACATGCACTTTGTGTAGATCTGAGTATCCAGAGTTGTTTTGCTGCTGTCGTCTCAGGCAACAAGTGGCCCAAGGGTCTGTATTCTCAATGCTTGAGCCTGTGACGGAGAAAGTAAGTGTGTGTGTGTGTGTGTGTTATGCGCTCTTGTTACATTGCTGAGCGAATCTCTCCTCCATCCCCTTGAGACGGGAGCCTGCCTGGTTACCGGCAGATCCACACACTCGCCGCTTCTCACTCACTCCTGTTATTTCCTGTCTCCTCCCCTTTCTGGTTTTTCTCTTCTGTCACTTTGTGTATTCCTTTTTTCCTTACTTTTTGTCTTGCATCGCTTCAATCCATCATCTCCTCTTTCCCTCCATTTCTCAGATGTTTTAGTCCGTCCTTGCAGAGCCCCAGCCAAGTTAGTGGAGCATAGTTGAAATATCCACACTTTGTATCTCCCCATCCATGTCTCTCTCTTGTCGCCTCTCAGATGGCTGGTTCAGTGCCACATCAAAGTGCTGGTTGAATGGTTTACTGGCTTGTTGCACAGCTGTTGAGTGAAATAAATGCTTAGCTGCCCGAACCAGTTTTTGTCAATGTTGTTGGGAGCAGTGTGACTGACTTTGGAGCAGCGCTCTGAGTTTGTTTGCTGCCTGGTCAGCTACTGAGATTAGCTCTCTTGTGTTAACAGAGCGCATGGCCAGGGTCCGGGTCACCCCCACTGAGCCTACACTATGCACATACACAATAATTCCCCTGCTGGTCACTGAGGGCTTTGAGTTTTGCATGCATGCATGGGGTGTTTTCTCTGTTTCTTTTTTGCTTGTCATATGATATCGAGAGCAAATTTGTTTGTCGTTATCTCTGCCAAAGGCCAGACATAAAGATTTCGCCCCTATCCGTTTGTTTGTTTGTCTGTGAGCAGCTAATCTCTGGTACAGCAAGACCGATCGGTGTTACACTTTGTACGCACAATCTCTTTGCACGACCCTCTGCCCCAAATGTTTCAAATCAGCCTCATGGTGGCACTGTAACAGACCGATTCATGCTTTGAAGTTTGACCTATAATTCTTGGGGGGAAAATGTCTAAATTTGAATGCAGTAATGCTTTGATATTAAAAAATAAAATGTACTTTGTAATTTGTACTTTTAAAAGCATGTACTCCAGTACTTTAACTCAAGTACAGATTTTACTGAGCAACTTTCAGTTGTAGTTGAGTAATATTTGACCAGCAGTATCTATACTTACTTAATATAAGTACTTGGGTTGAGTACGTTGTCCACCACTGGTCACTTCCCCCTGTCAGATTGTGGGACAAAACTATGACCTACATCATCCGACGTGTCCTGGGGCAATGTTTTACCTTGAGAAAACCAAACAAAAAAGGAAAGGAGGAAAATTTGACCCAGTCTTGACTTCGCAGAAGAGAACAACATATGTTGGACATTTTCCAAAGAGAGCTGATAATATCTGTAGTCATTTTTCAAGATGACAGATAGTGATTCATTTCCCTATAACACAATCATTTTCCCGGTAGAAGTACAGTTTCTGTTAACCACATGAACGCCATAGTGGTATGTCATTATGCGTGAACATTACTCCAAAAATAGCACATCTACAAGGTCACAACACATCACATAGCGACACTTTGTGAGCTTTATGCCAAAATTACATTTTTATTTTTCTGTGCAATGTCTGCTGCCTGAACTAATGGCAGGTAAGTTAATATGTATTTTTAGAAGCCACTTTGCAGATGTTTTGTTTACACACAAAGTAGCTATATGTAATTGATAGTCATGGCGTAGAGAAATGGTTTGTTTCAAGCCAGACCTTGCAAGTGTGACTAGTCGTCAGTCGGGTGACAATGCCGTTTAAGTTATTTGTTTTATTTGTTTTTGAAAAGCAGTATTGTTTTTTAGCTTAATTATTTGTAAAAATCAAATAAATTACGCAATCTGGCTGACAACTGCACAGAAAATCAGTTGGAGAGACTAAGGTGACTATTCCTAATGGTGACCACACGCGTACGATATCGGTCCACCTGGTGTCCCAGAGGAAATTTCTGCATGAAAAGAAATATACACCATACAAGTCTTGGTCATTCAGTGTGACATGAGAGAGCATTATATATGACATCTACCAACACATACAAATAAAGGGAAGGTCAGTGTTTGTTTTGACAGAAAGTGCCATCTGTTAACACAAATATCCTCGAATAATGATATGACTTCTGAGGTTACTGTGGTGATTTTTCCATGTGTTGAAGCATGGGGAATCAATGGTTATCTGCTTGCCATGTGCAGACGGTTCAGTCTTATGCACATATATATTACTTAAATGAAAAGGCTTGTTTGGATATATAAAATTAAGTCTGGAAGTGGAAGTGTGTCTCCCACATAACTACCACTGAAGATGGTCCAGCCTGTGACTGGCATAATGAACACAGCTATGGTTTGCTGTGTTCTGTTTTTGGAAGAGTAGTGATCTCATCTACAAATAGTGTACGGTCATGAGAATTACATCAGTTCCATAGCTGAGTGGTGTTCGCATGTGGGAGCAGTCAGAAAGAAAAAGGGTAGAGTATGGCTGGAGTGTGTTTAATGCAATAATGTTGTGGTCAGTGTCAACAACTCAGAAAAAAGATAAACCTATCTCTGTTTGTACGGCATGACAAAAGCGTTTTACATTGGTTATCCATTGCGGTTTCGTGGGTCATGGCCATTTTACTGATAATATCAGGTGTGGCCTGTAGCACATGATGTCTTGAAGATGTCACAAAATGGGAGTAACTAATTTCATGGTTTTGACAGTGTTGTTTATGCTGACGTCAGTTAAGACTTCAGCCTCTAATATTAACGGATGTATATCAATACCCGCCCGTCCAGCACTTTGGTCCCAAACAAGTTATCTTGAAAAAATACTGAGAGGGTTGCCATTGAATTTACAGTATATACATTCATGCTCCCTGGAGAATTAACCATTTTGGAAACTCTATGGCCTTTCCGCTAGCGCCACCCATAAAGGGATATTTCACTTTCAAACTTGTTTCGGGTAATTTTAACATCTACTCAGGCTTTTTGAGCACCCCAGACAGTTAGTTTTTAAGTTGCTTGGGGGGGGGGGGGGGGGGTACGTGCATTCTTGGTAGATATGGTGCCTGCAGCCTGTTTGCGCTGGCGAAAACTAACTCAAGACAGCTCGCCTCAGAAAACGTAATCCTTTGGGGGCTGGTACATCGATCGTGTCTGTTTATAAACGGTAAGATGATGGATCAAAATGGATATGCAAGTTCTGAAATCGCTGCTCTTTATTGTTGTGTATGTTAATATCTCCATATTTTTTTCATCTTCATTCTGTCTTTTGATTCAGTGTGGCGACCCATTCCAAGACCAAGAAGTTGTGGTGATCAATGGCACCAAGGAGGACATGGACAAGCTGAGGGAGAGGATGGAGGAGAAGAGGGCCAAGGCAAAACAAGCAAAGGTTGGTTCTGTTATGTGCTGGGTAACATGATGTACTGTAACAACTGATATTTATTGATCTAATGTAGATATAATGTATCTTGGTATTGTCAGAAGGTGAGAACAGCATATGTTACGTGCGTTTTTGTTTGCCACAAGATGGTGAGAGGGGTTTTCTTTTTGTCAGTTACAGTATATTAAAACCAACATGTGTGTGTGTTATCTGTTCAGTGTTGTGTTTTAGGTTAAATGATACTTCCATCTTATTTGTGACTTGTTTTGTTTTCAAATGTATTTTTTCCTTCAGAAATCCAAAAAGAGCAAGGTTGTTGAGAGTGCATCCAAACCATCAGAGTCAAAAGGTGGGTACTGGACGGTATGCGATGCCTCAGTGACATGAATGATCTGTTGAATACCCAGTAATCCAGTAGGTGATCATAGGTGGTCCATGCAGAGCTTGACCTCAGATGAGGATCACAATTGAACTTTGATTAGCAATTGTGTTCATTCAAAACAAGCAGGCTTTGCCACATCATTGTTAGGGCTGCTGGCTTAAAGGGGATGTAACAATAGGCTGATTTTGTAGTTTGTTTTCTAGTTCAGGTTAAAAACTACAGCACATTTACAAAAACATAGCAGGCTTGTCAAAAATGCAGCTATAGCTAATAAAATTAGTTTATGCAAATTATCTCTGCAAATTGACACACCTAAACCCAACACACATTATTAATTTGATTAGCTTCAGCTGCGTTGCTTACATCACAATATACTATGCAGTCTGCCATGTTTTTAAGCTGGTGTAGTTTTAAACCTGAACTGCAACTACAAAATCACAAAATCAGCCTAGGGTTTCACCCCACTTTTTTAAAAGTTTATTTTTGGGGCTTTTTCTGCCTTTATTGATATAATACAGTAAACTGACAGGAAATGGGAAGAGAGAGATGGAGAGTTACACGCAGCAAAGGTCGTCGGGATCGGGATTCGAACCCGCGACACACTGCCAGGCTGCATTAACAGCCTAGGTGCCCGGACCGCTACGCCAGCCTTCAGGGCCGGGTGTCACCCCACTTTAACATTTTTATGTCACATGGCAATTATTATTTGTTGCATTATTACAGTGCTATTAGGAAGTAGATGAGCATTTTTCTTTCTAGTATGTTGATATGTATTCAGGTTATTGTGGTTTAAATAGGCAATATTTCTGGTATCTAGATATTTTATATTCATCACTCTTTTAGGTTGTAGCTGCTTTCATTATAATAACTTACCTTTTGGATGCCATAGCGACATTATTCTGAGTACATGAAAATGTTGTGTTTTGTCTTTTGCTTTTTAACCACTTAGACCCTATGTACTTCGTTAACCGGCATCCTCCAGGGGTCTATAATTGGCCGCCTCCTTTTCTCCCTCTACACCTCTTAGACGAAAATAGCCGATCTCACGTTGTGAGCAATGCGTTTTTAGCTTGCAGATAGGATATTTTCCCCGAAAGTTGGTCTATTATCATGACATACCCAGAATATGGATGTTAGCATTCATGTGGTTATTGACACTCTCTACTCCAGGCAGCATCTTGACAATGAAGATACTGCCATTGAGTTGGGTGTGTACATTCGTATTAGTACAGACACCAGTGTTACAGTACTTTTCCAGTCTGACTTGGCGTGTATATCCAGACCACGACACAGGACTGAGTGTCTTTGCATTACGTTGGTGTGGCTTCCTGTTGAGTCCAGCAGTGCTGCATAAGGCACAATGCTCTCCCCTCACATTTGATCAAGGCGTTGGCTGAGAAGGGTACTATGTTTATTTGTACCATCCAGAATGTCATCACAAGTTTCAATGAAACAATAAAAAGGCCAAGTACACATCCTACAAAACTGCTTCTGTTTGACCTTGGCTTCTATGTTAAGATATTTTTGAGTGGTGCCGAAGGCAACCACTCCTGTACGTGGCTTTGTCTGTGTGTCCGTATGTATGTACAGTATGTATGTCTGTATGTCCGTGTGTCCACCAAGCTAACATTGGTCAAGCATCACGTGACACGTGAAAATATGTTGAAAGGGTGTGCTTTGATTGGCTAGCGAGACGCATGACGAAATAGAGCCCTATAAATAGGTGTGTCACTTTGAAACATTGTTTGCATGTTTCAAAGTGACATCAGTGCCATCAGCCAAGCTAACATTGGACATGTTAGCTTGGCTGATTGGACATGTTAGCCAAGCTAAGCAAGGCACCACTCACTTCACACAGGGTGTGATTTTTATTCTATGTTCAAACAGGCTTTAAACTGTTTTCTTTTTTCTACACATCACCTTCTGCACACTGTCATTGCAATGAAAATAGGTTTGGTTTCATGTTTACATGAGCAGAGCAGCATTAAAATGTACCTTCCTATATGCTAATTCTTTACAGTGTTTTATGAATTGTGTTCGCTTTTCGCCCACAGACAAAGCAGGCTCTCCCCAAGTGGACGTGGCAGGGACAAGCTCGGAGCAAAATGGTGGTGGTGAAGGCAGCCAGTCAGGTTGGAAAAGTCAATGGGAAAAATGCATTGAGTATTTACTTCCGGCACCAGGAAGTGGGCGGAACTGCGGTGCCCTATATCCTGATACATACCTCACTTGGTTTTATAGTTAAAAAAAACTCCTGATTAGCAGAAAAGGCAAATCAGAATTAGTGTCTGACTGGGCTGTAAAGCACATGTGTTGGGTGTTATGAAGAAGATATTGGCAAAATACAGTGACACATTGATAAATACAGTAGCCTCTCTTGTTATGATTTTATGTAACAAACCTCCTGGTCTATTTATGTTTTTATTTTGCCTTCTGATTGAGGGTCTAAGGACAAGGGGTGTTGTTTGTTAACTTCATTATACTGTATGTGTATTGAGACTGTAACAGTGAGGGCTAAATAAGTGAAGTCGACTTGAGATTACATTACATTACATTACAGTCATTTAGCAGACGCTTTTATCCAAAGCGACTTACAATAAGTGTATTCAACATAGGTAGGGAACGAAAACTACTAATCACCAGAAGTCTTAAGTGCATTTTCTGCAAAAACAAGCAACCAAGAGTATACCTAGCGCTAAGGTAAAAGTGCAATATATCAGTTACCTATTTCCTTAAACAGTTGAGGCAAAATCAAATGAGCATGAGCTAAAACAAATAAGTGTATCGACTAAACAAGATCCAATAAACAATACAACAATAGAAAACCAGCGTTCGTACAACTAGTTAAGATACATTTAGCCCAGCCTTAGTTTAAATGTAAAGGTCTTGGGATAGATATGACCCCAAGTAATCATCCTGCATTTTGGCCTTTGTACTCTACCATTGTCCCATAGCATCAGTGACTGCATAATGTGATTGACGTAGTTTTTCATACAAATGTTTTATTTATTGAATGTGTGCTACTACTAATATCGAACCACTTAAACCTTATACTTAAGGTTGACTGGGGTCCCCTAGTGGTCTATACATGGTCCTCTCCTTTTTTCCCACTATACCAAATGTCTTTGCCAGGATCTATAAACTCACAGCATCGCAAAGTAGATTGGCGATGTAGATAGCCTATTTTTGCAGAATGTTGGCTTATAACCGATCCAGAATAGGGATGAATGTGGTAAAAATGTATGATGGTCACTATATTTCTTTCATGCTCCTTCCTAGCTGTAGCTGGATCCTCTGGCTCGTCCAGCTCTTCCAAGCTTGCCTCTGCCACCAAGAGGTCTGTCCAGCAGATGGAAGAGAAATCAGAGGTCTTCAAGTCCCTGTTCACCAGCCATAGTTCTGCCAAGCGCACCAAAGACCAGACTTCCAACTGGGTGACCCACACCCCGTACCACTTTTAGGAATGATGGATTCGGTAAAACAAAGACCACTTATTCACAAGGTGGCAATATGTTAGAGTGAGATTACTCTGAACATTTGTGTTACACATATTTCAGAGCAATCTTCAGCTCCCAATCCAAATAAATCTCTTTTTGGATGTGCAGGAGTCCCCTTTTTCGTTCCAAATAAATCTCTGTGCATTCTCTCGCCCCCCCCCCCCCCCTCTCCCTATCTCTTTTTCTCTGTCTCTCTGACACATGAGCATGTGTGCACACACACAGTCGTCCAAATCATCCCCTCAGGCCCTGGTATTTAGTTATTATTAGATCATTAGGCATTTTCTTAATAGATCCCCAAGCTTATGTATGTGTTTTGTTAGCCATTACTCAACACACATATTCCCTTGGACCTCTGTGATGTCAATAAGATGTGCGTTGAGAATAATGTTTGGTACAACAGGGGTGATTTGGGATTTGGCTAGGAACCTATAAATGTCTTGGCCCAAACTGTTGCTCTATTGCGCCCTAGTGGTGGCCTTGTGTATTACATCAGGTCTTCTTTGGGATTGGACTGCATAAATTGACCAACCTGCTGTTTTCGCTTAAAAGTTCCAACTTGGAACAGTTATCTTGCAAGGCTCTTTTTTGACTGGCTCATTTACATGTTCATCCTTCTTGGCCATCTTGGATTTCCTGTTTGGAACCTGGACAATTCACAGCGGAAATGTGCTCTTTCTGGCACGCTTCAGCACACCGTGTTCCAACCATCTTCACCATATTTCCAGTAATTACCCATATGCTTTGGGGCTCATGGTCATGGCCTCTTGTAGCCTTATAATGCTTAATTTATTCTCCATCATATGAAGGAGTCGCATATGATGGAAAATACACAAGACAGATAGACAGTCATCGTCATCGTCGATTTTCAGCATTTTACTATGAAGTTTAGATCAGGCTTAAGCGCTACTTCAGACCATTGGTCCTCAACTCAAACCACCCCCTGTACTTTGGCCTTATTTACATTTCTGCCAGGTGCGAGGCTTCATGGCGAGTGGCCTCCCATTGTCCTGAAGCATCAGTAAATCATTTGAATCTGATTCAGTGTCTCTGAGACCACTTTTGCGCGTTCAATGCACATACGTATAAGCTTTCCTTGATTACTTATTGAAAGCTAAGGTCACATGTTTGCTTTCAAAGGGGGGAAATAATCCTGAAACATGTTCTATAATTGCATGACTTGCGGTTACTGGTAAAGTTGGTAAATTCAATATTCCCCCAAAAGGTAATGCATAATATAGATGTCTGTATTATTTTCCCCTCATCATGCAGTATACCAGGGGTTTCATCTTATTTATTATCTTATTAGTTATTATGATTTATGTTGCAAAGTACATAATTGTGCAGAAATAATTACTCTTGACTTCCAACTTAGTTGTTCATGGTTGCGTTAATGTTTTATATTCATCTTGTTTTATACACCCGGCTTCAAAAAAGAATTGGAACACATTATGAGGCAAGGTTGTGTTTTACCTGTCTAAGTGGACATAATATTTGATACAGTATGTGAAGATATTATGCTCCTTTTTCCCCTTTTATCAGTAAGTCACACAAATAAAGATTTTTAAACTGAACATTTGGTTGACTCCAATACTTGAATCCAATGTCTATTTTTGTGACTTGAAGACAAAATATAAACCTATAAGTTTGAGAATAGATTTTGCATAAACTAAACCAAAGTATACATACAGCAGATGCAGCAGTGCAGTGCCATGTTGTGTTCAGTTGTTTATCAATGTTTGTCACCCTTATGATATAGAAAAAGACTCCATTAAGTTGCTGTCTCAAATCTGGCTTCCACCGTCCTATTCCTATGTATGGGAGTCCATTGGTCTAATTGATGGTCAATTACTACACAGGCTATCAATGGCTGTCATAAATTGTGTGGAGTAAAAATAGTTTTACTGTGAAGATGATTCCTCTTGTGCTCGCTACCGAATACATTTTGTCCATGCGTGGGCGTGGGCGTAATATCTATTCTGGGGCAAACATTCTGCAAAAGTTGCAGATCTCTCATAAATCTGTCATTTTCAACAATGAGATTTGGTGTAGACTAGAGGGACAAAGGAGGGGGCCTATAGTACTGTATAGTCCCCTGGAGGACTCATACGGGCCAATACGGGCTAAGTATATAGGGTCTAAGTGGTTAAACTGACAGCTAGAGTAAAATCAGTGTTCATTTAACACTGATGGTGTAAATTTACCCAGATGTACTTGCAGGCTCATTTTTTATGCACCCATAATTCAGTTAACAGGATTGACTTTACTGTGTGGAACAACATTGGCAGAAAAACGTAACAATGGTATACAATTTGACTAGTTGGTAAGTTGTTTCGGTCTCTAATCAGGCCAAACCAGAACAGGCCAGCTCTATATCTTGAAAATCTAGCTGGTAAAATTGTGTGGTTTCTATTTCTAAATCTTGGAACCAAGTGTAACCCAGTAACCGTTGTCTGCGCCAGTGGTTTTCAACCCTTTTCATATCAAGGTCCAAAATGTATTCGGCATTTTGATGAGATTTAGACTCTCAGACCCAAAACTTAGAATATATCTTCTACATTCTCTAATTGTGTAGACTTCTTGTACATTAAGTAATGCAGATATCTAACAATAATTTAACTCTTGAGAGTGTAAAATGAAACCAAATGGTTTCATTTTACACTCAAGAGTTAAAGGGTCCATTTGGTTATGAACTCTCCCATCATTTAGCTGGGGACCACCTGGAACCCCCTCAAGGATCACTAGTGGTCCCCGGACCACTGGTTGAGAACCACTGGTTTGCGCAATGATAACAGCAGTAATGTAAAGATCCCACCAAAAGAGGGCAGCAGAGACTCAGTCATTTTACCCTGTGAGTTTTAGCAAGACTTGATACTTATCCTCCACAGAAATCTGTACCAGAGAGAACTGCATGTTTCTCATTAAATGAAAGCTACACCATAAATAATCCAATCATTGTGGCCGAAGATTGAAAATAAACTCCTGTCTTTATTCAGCTGCATCGCCTATCATGTTTTATTATTGTTTGTTGTTATAGTTTTCTCCGCTTTTTCTATATAGCTACGCCTATTATTGTAGGCTACATAATATATGTATGTGTTCTTCTTTTATTGCTATTTGATCTTAGTTGTGTCTGGGGGAATTGATTTTGTCTCACTGCACCATTCAAAATGAGGGTTCTCCCTCAATGCGTTTTACAAGGTTTTAAATACAATTATATTTTTGTATAATGCCTACTTTTGAACTGCAGTCTACATACCTATGTTTCACAAAAACGTGTGTGTAATTAAGACAGATTCACATGTTTGACATAGCAGGTACAACTGGGTTGCTCAATAGTTTCAATTTAAGATAATATAGTTCATAAATAGACCAACATCCTAGGCCCAAAAATATAAGCACTTCCTTATGTATATTGCTTTGCTTTTGAATATTAGGAGAGTAGTAGGCCTATTCATATTGTAAAACTGGGTTGAAGCTATAGGCCTATACTTAAAGTTATTTTAAGCTACCTGTTTAAATAAATAGAATAATCTAATCTCTAATCCACGTGTTTGTGGGACCATCATAATTGCTATACAAATTGCTTCAATTTCTTGATTGTTCTATTAATAAAAACAGAAATGTAGGGTTGAATTTTCTTACTTATAACCTAATAATAATTAACAGTTAATTAACCTTTTTTTCAGAAACTCCGAGCCTTGCCAAGACTGTCATGTCTGTCATTTTGACTGTTTTCTTTCACGTATGTTTTCGTATATTTATTGTTTTGAATAATATCCTATATGTATCTTATAGTTATAACAGATGGCAGAACAGAAAAATCGTATATGCTTTAAAGGAGTAGTTCACCCATAAATTCAAGGCTTCACGGGGCGTGTAATTGATAGAACATATTGAGTACTTTTTGGGGTGAACTACTCCTTTAACCCTTAATTCATCTTTAAAAATACCTCAGTTTGAGAAACGTCTCTTCAACTATGCTCCATGCATTGGCTATTTATCCGTTTTACAAGCCTATTCATAAAATGGCCTATATTCATTACTAACCAAATTATGTCTTTTTTTCCCTCTCCATTTTTCTTTTTATATTTTGTTGCATAGGCTTTACAGTCAGGCTTGTGAAATTAGGATTTCCTGTTTGTTCATTTCAGAAGTGTTTAATTAACCTTTGATTAGTGGCAGATTAAAAGCTCTGTGTATTAAGGTAAGTTACGTTTATTTCAAGAAAATGCGATGTGGAAGCTTCGCTCTCAACAAGCACATGGCAGAAGACACTTTGATCTGTTCATTAGTTTAAGCTAAAGTATTTGGGAGATCAGATAACAACAGCCATTTTAGGCCTAAAAAGCTTCAGTGGCTTTTGAAAGCAGATTCTTATGGTCAGCCCCAGGCAATGTTGTCTTCAAGGGTGGGATTACCTCACCTTAACATTTCTCAATGCTCCTTCAAACCCTGCAAGGAATATTTTAACCCTTTCTCACATCAATAATATGTTCATATGGCAATAAAAAAACATTTATTGGAAGGTTTGTTAAAAGTCCTGTAAACCTGAATGTGTGTGTTTTTTTGTAATATAAAAAAGAACACAATTGGGCCTCCCATCTCATCAGCAGCCTATGTCATTTGTCAATTTAATTCAATTCAAATGGGGCTTTATTGGCATGAGAAAACATATGTTTACATTATTAAACCAAGTGTCAAAATATGACAAATAACAGTTGAAAAAAACAAACAGAAAATGGGAAAATAATCTACAGTTGGAGGTGGTAATTGTGTTAATTCATTTGACAATAGTCATTGAAAGCATCTATCTTTTGAATGATGTATCTAGGCCTACAAAATGAAAATGTACATTGCATCACTCCATATAACTGTCATCAAAGAAGTCTCTATAATAGAAGAGCTAGAGAGCTATAAATAATGAGATGCCTCCCCCAGCTCACTGCTTGTAGATCGCCTATTCTCTACCTCTCCGCAAAAGGGCTCCGACTCAGGTGTATAGTTCCACGGGAGGGCGCATGCGTAGTGCGCGTCGTGGGCACCAGGTGAAGTCAGTCAGCAGCGGAGTGAAGAGCTCAGTGATTTCACTCGTTCTCTGGAATTATACTGTCTGCAGCTAAACTGCTGCTGCGGATCAAGGCTTATACAATATGTCTTTACTGGAGAGGATAGACTGGAGGGTGAGTTGACTTTATTCATTCAACATCAACAGTAGCTATTGTATTGTCCGCCTTCTCATGCCTATTTGTGACTTTTTGGAGGTATATTGGTTATATTATAGGCTATTCACCTGTTTCTCTGATCACTCCGCGCCGTATAGGCTAGTAGGCCAGTGGGCTGAGAAAAAGCCTATTAAAAAAGAATAACACACTTTGAAGTGTAATGGCAGCAGTGATAGCTGTCTGCCTTTCTACCCGCTCTTTAATTCGTTTTTAATCAGGGTATCCCTTAAAATATCAGGTCTATTATTAGTTACTTGATTTGTTTTTTCCCCTTCTAGCCAAATAATGGTTTGCAGTGCATGTTTGAAATAGTGTGTGTGATTGGATATTTTATTAGACAGAACTGAAAACAGCACAGCCATGCAATACACTTGGTCTAAAAGGATTTACACAAAAAAAGTCCTTGTTGACTTGTTTCCATTGAGGTCCTTTATATTCAATTCGTAATAGTACAAATGTAGTACAAATGTGTAATAGTAGTGTAATAACATTACACGTTATTACTTAATTGGGTTTATATAGTAGCTTTGACGATCTGTAACGTCAACTATTGTGGGATTTCTTTTTTTTTTTAATTCAACCTCAGCAGCGTTCAGGTCCATCCCTGAGCCATCATGGTGTCTGATCTGTCTCAATGCATTGCCATTGAGCTGACAAGCTGTTCACATCATCGGCGTCCGACCACGCGTGTCTAACTTCGTTTAAGTCTGCTCTGATTCTAATATAAAGATCATTTAATCAGTGAGCATTGGTTTCTGCTTCACGTCACAACGGAACCAAGAACGAACACGCACGTTAATCCACTGTCGCTGCTTCAGGTCCTGTAGTTCCCATGGACAGACGCAACAGGCTATTATCCCTAAAAATCCCATGTATCTGACAATTAATCTGCACGAATTATTACGGCCAGTCATAAATATGCTATAAAATGTATAATATACATTATGCGATTAAAACAAAGATAGAACTGGTTGTTGATGTTTATCAATAACTGCAGTGCTAATCTTGTATGAAGGAAAATAGTGTGTGTGTGTGTGTGTGTGTGTGTGTGTGTGTGTGTGTGTGTGTGTGTGTGTGTGTGTGTATATATATATATATATATATATATATATATATATATATATATATATATATATATATATAATAGCATTAGCCTAATATTATAGCCTATATATAGGTCTATATAATTTAGGTGGTGGGTGGGTGGGTGTGCCAAGTTATAAAAAACTGCTGGAAGCTTTTGTTATAAACAAACAAGATGAGACAACTAAAAACTGCTTTTGTTATCAAAACAAACACGAAAACTAACAATGGCAACGTCTCTTTTTAACAATAAATAAATTCCACTGTCACCCCCAGTGGGTCCTATACATATCAATGGTTCAAAGCAGACATTGTTTTGGACATGGCGGAGCTCCACCAAAAATGTTAATTAAGGTAAGAAAGAGATGCTGTGTTGAGATCCCTTGAGCTTCACTGGTTCCTGAAAGAACGATGCTGCTATAAGCCCTCGGGTTTATTTATTGGAATTCGGAGGCACCAAACCAACACCCAGCATGTGTGTGTTATGGGTTAATTTGAATAAAAGTCTAAAAACAATGATTATCGTTTAGGGTTCTAATTGCACAGCAGCGGAGAAAATTTCATTCGCTGTTGGCAACTGTAGCTATCTAGCGCCTATCCCCCAGGTAAAAATAGAATACACGCATTTTTCATTTAAGCTGATAAAACTAATATTAACACCTTTACTAATATTTCAAAAGACTCTAAATGGTTATATATTATTGTTATTATTATTAGCGTTGTTGTTGTTGTTGTTAATATTAGGCTATTACCGGTATTATTAGCATTATTTAAGTAGGCTACTTGCTACATGACTAATGCTATTAATTTAATTTATATTACAGCTAAATATCAATATAAGTAACTGATTACAGTCATAGAACATTTTAGATTGTTTTAAATGTGGTTTGGTTTGATATTAATAGCAGATGTCCCAGAGGTTACAAATAGGCAACATAACTATTTCGTTATTTCACGTAATTTTGTAAATTATTATTATTCATATTATTATTATTATTCATATTATTATTATTATTCATATTATTATAATTATAATTATTACTATTATTATTATTGAGCATGGCATGAGACGATATTTCTTCCTGGAAATATTTCTTCCCGAAAACTACGAAAACTAGTGAGCAAGACGGACAGAAATATAATTGGCCTCTATGCTCCGCCAATAACCAATCAACAAAGTTTTCATATTCAGTGACATCATCACGACAGCAACGCCCACCTCGTAGAGACCTCATGCCTGCACC
This sequence comes from Gymnoscopelus microlampas, assembly GCF_963454915.1. Lineage (NCBI taxonomy): Eukaryota > Metazoa > Chordata > Actinopteri > Myctophiformes > Myctophidae > Gymnoscopelus > Gymnoscopelus microlampas. The sequence goes on along the minus strand of NC_139944.1, from coordinate 25,996,824 downwards.
AAGGTTCAGCAGGTCCATGGTGGGTGTCAGTAGGGACTGCACTGTAGTAAAGGACTGAACATAACTGCTTTGTCCATGAGAGGGAGTCGAGTTTCTTTACATGCAACCCTGTCTCTGCAGCTTCAGATCAGAACAGAGCAGCAGCAGAAGTACATCCAGCATCGGGCGGGGAGAGAGGAGGAATATTTCTTGACAACTACTCTCCCATAGTTAGTTGGCGTAGATTTATGTATGCAGTCCCAAAAAAGTCCTTCAGAGCAGAAAGAAAGTCACTTCGCAAATTGCTCGACTACAGCTGAAGAAAACAATTCATGATTTCTACTAAGAAGCGGTTCGTTTCATACCTGGAATAATAATAACACCTTTTTTTGACGACAAGCGCTTGTTGATTCTTGGAAGAGATTTTGTTCTCTGTCAGAAGAAGCGATGTTGTGGAAACTAGCAGACAACGTCAAGTATGAGGATGACTGTGAGGTGAGTTTCGACCATAGAGTTATAGGGTTTCGACCGATCGGGCACATCATGCCATGGAAATGAGAAATATAAGGGTATTTTTTTTGTTTAACGTAGGTCGAGCAACAGTTTGAAATTAATGGCAAGTAGCTCATGTATTTCTTCATTTATTTTTCATTCACAAATGGGAAATTGGAATCCCAGAACACATCACCTACGGATCTTTCGCGTGAGAAAGTGGGACTAAAGCCGTTTGTTAAAATAATAGAGAGAGAGAGAGAAAGAGAGATGTAAATTAAACGGACATAGGTCTATTACTGAAGTAGGCGACAGAGAAACGTCCACCAATTATCATTATTGTTACATTAATAGGCTATTATTATAATATATATATATTATTGTTATTTCATGTTTTTACAAGTGGAAATGCGCGCCCTGTGCGCGCATTTCCACTTGTAAAAAGTGAAATAATTATTAAGAAAAACATAAAAATAAATACATAATAATAATGTAATAATATGATAATAAATAATAATAGACTATGTAATGCAATATAGTGTGTGTACTACTATTTTACGTGGCTAATAGTTCTACTGAAGTTTGTTGGATGGCCTTTTCATAATACAACTTTTTAAATTTCCTAATAAGGAGGACGCCTTCATAAATCAGAAATTAAGTTGGTTACAAAACTTTTTTTTTTTTCTTTTTTTTTATCTGACTGAGATGCACCCTAGGGTCCCTATAAGCTACCTACTGACATCTTGTACGCAATAAATGACATGTCGGCCATTTTATTATCACCTTCATCAGCACCTGGTTGGATATAATAGTCCAGTGGTTCCCAAACTTTTTTAGCTCGAGACCCCAAAAGAGAAATGTGACGTCTGCCCACCCGGAAACCCACACTTTATTTTATTTATTCATTACATTATTTTGAAAAATCATTGAATTTGTTTTGAATTCATGAAAAATGTCGATTTCTTAGGATTTTCTTTAATGTTTTGAAATGGACTCGTGATCGATAAAAATGTGCCCGCAACCCACAAATGGGTCCCGACCCACAGGTTGAGAACCACTGTAGGCCTAATAGTCAATGTATTTATTTTATCCCCCCCCCCCCAGGAAAGGCACGATGGCAGCAGCAACGGGACCCCCAGGTTGCCTCACCTCCCTGCGGTCAGCCAGCACCTCTACAGCCCGTCTCCCTCCCTCTCCCACTCGGTCAGCTCGGACTTCCAGCCCCCCTATTTCCCACCACCCTACCAGCCTATTTCATACCCGCAGTCCGGCGACCCCTACTCGCACCTCGGCGACCCTTTCAACATCAACTCCCTGCAGTCGTCCAACCAGCAGCAGTCGTGGCCCGGCCGGCAGGGTCAGGAGGGACTCGGGGGTCATCATGGCGTCAGGTCGAGCGGCCTGGCCAGTCAGATCCTGGGCCTGCAGGACGGAGGCTCTTCCTCCGGGGTGGTGAGGAGAGAGGGCTTCCGCCGGCCGGAGCTGCTGCCTCCGCACGTTCACAACATGGACTCAGTGATCAGTGATGGGAATATGGGCATGCACGACATGGGCCACGGATTAGACGACGTCCAGGTGAGTCCAATATACTCTTGAGTGTTTGTTTGTTTATATTTATTTAGGCCTATTTATTTATAAATTAGTCAAATGTGCTGTTTTGTGTGAAGTCTAATGGTATCACTTTTAGTTTCTTCCTTTTTTTTCCTCTGTTTCTTCAACACGTAAGCATGCATTCATAGCCAATATGGGGAAAGCTGTCTTTGATATTATTTTACTTTTTTATTTTATTTTAATCTTAAAACAGCATATATAAATATATGCCTGCCTAATGTCTTACTGTTAATCTTCTTTTTCATTTTATCAGCATGTAGATGACCACAGTATTATAATGGCAGACCAGACAGTCATCAAAAAAGGTGAGTTACATTTTATATTATGAAAGCAGTTAATGCAGGTTAAACAAAAAAAAAGAAAATGTCAGGGGTTGAAATGAAGGCATATGTACAGGTCTTTCTTTGTGCAATAAGTATCAAACAAGGATGCAATGATAACGGGAAGGGATTGGAAATTTACTGTAAGGACCATACTTTCCACTACCCGTGTATTTGGAAACGTAAAAATTATTTGTACAGTGGCATGTCAGGGCATTCAATCTGAGAACACAGCAAAGGAAAGGAGGAGTGCTGTATTTGTACTTGCACTGCATACAGTACTAATCCTCGTTGCCATCTGATGCACTTAACTAAGCTTGGTGTGATCCTTAGTCTATTCTAGTGTTGAAGGTGTTTGAATGGATGCCCAGTGGGAAGAAAAGATCCCTTTCAAAAAATGGCAGTGTAGCTGACAAGACATGGAAGTTGAGCAATCGTACTAACAACCCCTGTGTTGAGAAGAGAAAGCTTTGGTTTATGTTTAAGTTGATTAAGCTGGCACTCGCAACTCTTTTCAGCTGAAGTTAACAGCAATTTTGTGAGTTGATCTTGAAGCTGCAGCCCAACGCTGCAGAACCAGCTTTTTGCTGGGGTGTGGCATTAAGCTTTGCCTGTGTGGAGGACAGTTCAGTAATTTGTTGGGACATGAATTATTCCGAAAGAATAAACGAGGATTTAGGCTGTGTTGTACGACAAAACATTTTTAATTTTAATTTTGCTGTCATCCTTAAACAGACTTTTGAGCCAGAGTGAGATCACCTTTTATGAGATCAACATTTATGTATTACTCGGCTCTGTAACCTTACAAAAAAACATATATGTCAGTATATCAATATAATATCCCATACCTCATTTATCATTCACCACAAATCCTTATGTATTCCATTATCATGCTAAATAAATAATTTTGGTTTCTCATTTAATTCATATTGCCCCCGGACATACATATTTACTAAGATATATCCGCTTGACAGAAAAGGAAAGAAAAGAGCAATTAATACTACGAGGCATATTCAGTCAGTGACAGTTTGCATAGCACAATAAACAAACCAGTCCTTGTTGCGGAAATCTGTGATTGCTCAAGGGCATGCTGTAGGCAAACTGGAGTTTACATTTGTAAACAACAGCATGTCACTCCTTAGCCATGTGCCTCAGACGCTAATTATTTTCATGTCATTATAGGGGAAAACTGTCAAACATTGACGAGCATTTTCACAAATAGCAAATCTACAAGCTCACTTCGCGTGGCGATGTGACGCGTTGTGAGCTTGTAGATCAGCTATTTTCCACTGTTCGTCGTACAACAACGTATACAGGGCCTAAGTAGTTAAAACGCTCATGTGACTGTGTGATTTTTGTCTCAGTATTAGGACTACGAGGTGGCAGAAACCTTGATCGCTTACAGAGGACTTGTTATCAGGGGGGCATTCTTGCGGGTGAGGATGAAGAGAGTTACAGTACGTTGTGTAGTGTGCTTTATTGTTTTGTTTGTCCGGTGATTCTGTCCAGTGCATTGTTGTGGGGGTTTTGAACGTTGACCCTCTGACCCAAAAACTCACCCATATTAGGTTGTCCATTGAAACGCATAGACATTGTGGAATGGCTAGAGCCAAAGCGACCCCTGTGCATCATTGTTTATTGTTTATGTGGATCCCTGTGCATCATGAGACACCAAGGCGTAGTAGCATAATGTGGACGAGGATCTGTCTGTGTGTGTTTAGCTGTTTTTGTGGAGGGTGTGTGTGGAATGAGGGACTTTCAGCTGTTTAAACCTCAGTGAACCTATGTTGGGAAAACCATGACATTTCGCAAGCCTCGCGAGTTACTTCTATTGTTCTCCGGAGCATACTGTACATTTGCCCCAGTGTACTGTAAGTAAAGGACATAGTTTGACTCATAACTGTGCAGAGTGGCATACTCAGCTTTGAGCTTGTCTCTCCCAAAACCCAGTTATACAAACACTAACAACACTGTGGAGGTTAAGGGTTCACATACTTAGAGCTGTGGTTCTCAAACCTTTTCGAGTCAAGGACCCCCAAATTGATATATATTTGGCTGCGGACCCCCATCTGAAAAGAGTTTGTGCCAGGGACCCCCAGAAGAGAAGATTTGTGTTACAAATGTTCGCTTTAAAAAATATATATATTCAAAAATGTGCACAAATCTTCAAGATTTTTCAAAAATAGCAGATCTACAAGCTCATAGTGCGGCATGAAGTGGCGCGCTATGAGCTTGTAGATTTGCTATTTTTGAATAGCCAAAGTATAAAATTGTGCTATATTAACAAATGTAGCTTGGGACCCCCTGGCACCCACCCAAGGACCTTCTTCTCCTTTCAGCTCGCTCACCTTCTCTTCACCTCTCTTCCAGGTCCCGTCACTCTTCCCAAAGGAAACGCCATGGGTCTTCCCTTCCAGAAGGAGTCTCTCCTGGGCATGGTGTCCAATCCCACAGAAGTGTTCTGCTCCGTACCTGGTCGCCTCTCCCTGCTCAGTTCCACCTCCAAGTACAAGGTGACTGTGGCTGAGGTCCAGAGACGCCTGTCGCCCCCAGAGTGCCTCAACGCCTCACTACTGGGAGGGGTTCTACGCAGGTGAGACCTCGAATGTTATCAAAAAGACACCGAAATGGACTGATATTACTGCCCAGTGCCCACAGAGGTTTTGATGTCTCTAATGTATCGGCTGTATTTAATCTTCATTATAGGCCGCATGTAGTCTATTAACCAATTAACGTACCATAGACATGCAAGATGAGAAGCAATTGGGTACTGATTCAGTACAACTGACTGGGTTTCTTTTTACCATTTCATCACTTTCCACTGCATCTAGATGTTCTCAGAAACTGAAGCAATACTCATTATTGCTGTTATAATCTGGTGTCTACTCTGCATTTTGTGGCAGCATTTTCTGAATATATAGTTTGGCGCATCAGTTTTTCTTTGCAATATTTGACGTTTTTTTGCGTGGTCTGAAAATGTGTCTTTTTGCCTCCTTTGGGGATAGTAATAACACTTGGCAGTAATGTGAAAGACGGGTTGGTATGCAAATGATTGTATGTTGTATTGGTTGTATCTATTCTGTTCATGTTTGCACTGCACAGTGTATGTGTGTTCAAATTGCAAGAGAGTAGCTGACCTTATGGCCAGAGCAACCATGGACCAGAGTTGTTCTCTGCAGGGAGTGCAGTGCATGATTGCCACTTGTGTGTTAATGCTAACACAAGATATTCGTTCACACACAAAAACACAGACATTTTTAAGTAGGTCGTATAGCTATTGGGGGGGGGGGGGGGGGGGTTGGGGGGGCTAGTGGAGGGCACCAGAAAGAGAAGAGGAATAAGAGATGGGGGCAGTCTTTCTCTCACGCTCAACACACACACACGCATGCGCGTACACGTCTCTGGAGATGCTGGTTCTCTCACCTGCCGTAGAGTGGGAGAGCCTTTCTATCAGTCAAAAAAAACAAATAGGCTACAGCAAGTGGGGAATTTGTGCAATGTATGTGTGATGTCGCTGCTTCCATTTGTGCTGAAGCATCATTGGCGTCAGGTTTGTTTTGGTCAGGAGTGGTATCCGGGCCTGTTCGTGTTTGATTTATTTGTTTTCAAAAGTGTATGATGAGCCCTCGTTCAGGGGTGACTGCTCTGGGCGAGGTCTCCTCTGACAGGCTATTTGAAAGCACTTCAAACTCTTGAGTTTGGCTGAATGTGGAATGTAGTTAGGCAATGGTTAAAACATCTGTAATGGAATGTGTCCATTCTGTTCTGTGTCCCCTGCACTGCAATGTCCTGAGTTTCAATGTAGCGCTGTGTGTAGAAATGGACGATAAGTGTCAATTTTTACACAATCACAGAGTTAACAAAATTGGACAAAAGATATGCTAAAACTAATGGAATGTGGCAATACCATAGGAATTTCACCCGCCCCCCTAAAAAACAACTATACTTTAATAACTATAGTCTAATCTGAACAACAGTGAAAAAAAGAATAATATGTGTATATAATATATTTTTTATTCCTCTTCCACAGAGCCAAGTCAAAGAATGGTGGCCGTTCTCTGAGAGAGAAGCTGGACAAGATTGGACTTAATCTGCCTGCTGGGAGAAGGAAGGCAGCTAATGTCACTTTACTGACGGCACTAGTAGAAGGTATGAGCTGTCACTCAGTACTTTGCATATTTGCTTAGGATAATTTCTATCACTGGGAATGCAGGCCAATTATGCAACATGTGTAAAATATTACCCTGCTTCAAACATAGCATGCATAATGACCGTATGCTACACCCAGGGCGAAGAGGTTCTGTCTATGATTGAGATATTAATGCAAATAAAGGTTAAAGGTTTCATGTTTATTACCATACTATGTCAGTAATATTGTGCAGTGGAGCTGCCCTGTGTAATTATTTGTGACATTTAATCTGTCAGTAGCAGCTGTAGCTATTCTTCCGATCCTGTGGTGATTGTCTAAATTTGGAGTCAATGACTGAGCTATGTCTGTCATCTGTCTTTGGACATCACAGCAGATATCAAGGCAGAGATTACTTGTTTATTTTCTGTCTTACTCTGTGACTTAATAGGTTAGTGGTTATCTGTGCAAGACCTGAAAAGTCAACAGTACAGACCTACAAAAAAATAAGCTTCTGTGGATTGCTTTCCGAATAGTGTAGTCGTTGTGACATTATTTGATGCACACAGACAACTAAAATACTGTATCCAATCTCAGTTGGATTTATTTCTCCTTCACATGTCTGGGACTTGTAAAATTGCCCATATTCTAACATCTGTCTCAGTGATGTGGATTTGAATTCAGACACCTAAACTGTAAACACTTAAATGCCTCCATTGCTAAAACAGCCCCATCAGTCATACCTGGGCTAGACAATGACGCATCGCCATGTTCGTGATATCACTTCAATCACGTCAACCTGCCCCAGGCTAAACCAGAATATATATATTTTTTTATTTTCTCTCTCCGCAACTCTAATCTTTATAAATGGTCTGATGGTTCTGTGTAGGAGAATGACTGGAGGCATGTGTTATTTAGAGACCTTCAAAGCTGAATTAAGGCTTGTTATCCTGTGAACAGCTCGCCAGGAGGGCCGGCTGACCTTAAAGCTTGTGCTTCTGAATAGGCGTCCGCATCCTCCAGTGATGTGCGTGTCTATCAATAAGCAGCGCTGTTGGCGCCACAGGCTCTCACCACTTGCATGCAGCCCACATAAATCCATTATGACCATGCAAGTCAAGTTGCCCTAAAGATGGGGATATATTCATCTCGCTAGCACTTCCTCCCCCGAGCAAGAACACTGAGCACAGCTGATCATTCTGCGCTGCTCAGCCGCCTCATCAGCCTCTAAATGGGTTGCCGCTGTTAGCGGAATGTCTGGCCAAATTGATGAGGTCTGTTGTCTGCCTGGGACACGGCACCATCCTAATCCTTTGTCCAGCGGGCCCAAGGACATGCGGTGATGATGAATGTTAATGTTAATTACCTAAATTTCTAATTTCTCTGCGGCTACGTATAGCAGAGGAGTTTTTGGAGCACACACTAATGATAAGGCTTTTATGGCCTTGAGAAGCGAGCCCCCAGTGTTGTTTCTCTCAGTGTTTTCTTGGCATCATGGAACATTCTTGGTTTTTTTCCAGGGATTGGGTTTTTCTGTGATTAGTCTGTCATTTTATATTACAATATGTATATTTTATTTTTTTGTTTTCCAATAGGTGAAGCGGTTCACTTAGCGAGGGACTTTGGCTACGTGTGTGAGACCGAATTCCCGGCAAAAGCCATCGCTGAGTACCTGGGCAGGCCGCACGTGGAACGCAACGAGGTTAACTCTCGCAAGAACATGCTCCTCGCCGCCAAGTAAGTGTCAAACTCCTCTCTTGATGGTGGGATCTAATCTGCATAAGAGCCTCTAGCTATTTCTTTCCATCCTAAAGCAGTAGGCACTGCCAAGTTTTGATTCAGTTGACAGATCAAGATTTTTCACAAAGATTTTGTTCATTCGCTGATTGTTTTAGCATCTTAATGATTTTATTACTTATTAGCTACGGTTTAGAGAACTGTGTCAGTTGAATCACTAGATGATAGAGAATAGACTTCGACTTTCACATCCAGTACAAGTTATAACACCATTGTATTTGACATCTTTCCCCCTTTCAGGCAAATCTGTAAAGAGTTCACTGACCTGCTCACACAGGACCGCTCGCCCCTCGGAAACTCTCGGCCCGCACCCATCCTGGACCCCGGCATCCAGGGCTGCCTTACCCACTTCAGCCTCATCACCCACGGGTTCGGCTCACCGGCAATCTGTGCCGCCATGACCTCGCTGCAGAACTACCTGAACGAGTCGCTCAAACAGGTGGACAAGATGTACCTGAGCAGCGACAACCAAGGCTCCTCGGACAACGGCAACAAATCTAACGACAAAATGGAGAAGCACAGGAAATGAGACTTTAAGGAAGAGTGTTAATGAACTTCAGAGCCCTCACCCTTCAATCTATTTTACCCCCGTCACTCACTTCACCCCCTGTCCCCCTTGTCTGTCACCTTTTGGACTATTTTTAAATTGCTATTTAGTTTTGGCATTTTGGTCACAGTAAAAAAAAAAAAGTGTGTGTGTGGTGTCACACTGTTGAATCTACATATTATTCATTAAGCATTTGTTTGAGGATTTCTGAGAACTTGTTACAGCCAGTAAAATCCTCAGTCAAATTAACAATGAGGTATCTTCAGTGGTGAATCAAAGTTGTCAGTACCATAGACATTAAAGTATAGATGGGTCATAAGCATCCTACTTCCAGCCACCTACTTGGTTGGGGTGCCCGTTGGCGGTTATTGCTATGGAGTGTTGCTATCCATCACATCTTCACCACATATGGAACAAACGCGTTACGGATGCCCCCCCCCCCATGGACTGATTACTTCTGCATTGCTATGAATGGAAGTGTCCCTCCTATACATTTATTTCTATGATCAGAACGCCCAGCTGACTGGTCATGAAGCGAGAGCTTCATTCAGCAGGACTCCACATCACAGAGTCTGTAGAACACTACTCAGTGGCCGGTCTGTTGATGCCAGAACACAACAGAACAGAACAGAAAGCAGACTGTATTTTTCTCCTTCTTCCCAGAGGACATCATTTCAAGATGAGTTGCTGTGGCTGTGAATTCCTCTCCGATTTGTACCCCCCCCCCCCCCTTCTCCTCAGTCTGGAGGCAAATCCACTGATTTCCTGTCTCTTCTGTGGTGCTCACATCCCATTGGACTTCCAACAGAGACTTTTCTTTTTAATATGGGAAAGAGAGACGAACTTTTGCTTAATTCTTTTCCCCATGTGTGCTTGTGATTTTCTCTCTCTCTTAATTTTCACAACACCAAGATAGGTCCAGTATTATCGCTTTGCTTTGTTCATGGCAGTTGTTTCATATCTTAGGCCTGAATGACTGGAGAAAAGAAAAGAAAAAACATTGACAATTTGCTTGTCACTCAGTCTGCATTCCCCCAGAAACCAGAGTGTTTAAAAGACAGTTTATCATGCAAGCCTTTTCAGTGTTCGTATGGCTTAAAGGCAGAGCAGTGCTTCCATTTTCCTCTGTATTTAAAACCCGTCTAAAAAGAACTGCTAGAGTATACCTTAGTCCATTGGATATGTGACACCTTTAGTACTAAAGAACCCTATGTAGATGTCAACCAACCAGCCAATTCAGTCCTGCCAGTGTATGTATGTGTATGAGAGTGTGTGCGTGCGTGCGTGCGTGCGTGTAAATGTATATATTTCTTTCTTTTAAAACAAAAACAAAAAAGTGTTTCTAATTAGACATTGAATTACAAACATAGGATTTTATCCAGTATCTTGTCCTGAATGTAAATATTTTCTAATTTATGTTGTAATTTAATGGGCTTGTGTAAATAATGGTATCATTCTGGTGTATGGTTTTTATGATGTGTTAAACTTTTATAAATGGGTTAGTTTTTTATCAGGTAGAGGTTAGGAGGTGGGTATGACATACTTTTTGAAAATGTGTAAAAAAGGAAAAAATAATAAAAGACTCAACCCTGACCTTGCTAACAATTCAGTTATTTTGCCCGCACACACACGTGTGCACGCACGCACACACACACACGCACACGCACACGCACACGCACGCACGCACACACACACACACACACACACACACACACACACACACACACACACACACACACACACACACACACACACACACACACACACACACATACAGAGAGAGAGGGTTTGTCAATAGGTAGTGACAGTGCGTGGAACTTCTTTTGAGGGCCTAGTCATGGGTTTGAATATTCTATTAATAAACAGCAAAGACAAAATCCCAAACTAATGGGAACAGTGGCCATCATTATCTGCTCTCATGTAGCCACAGAAGTAGACTGTGTGAACGAGGAGTCCACAAAAGCATGTGATGTGTGAAGACATGTTGAGCTAAGAGCAGAAAACAACCCTTCATTTAATAAGATGGAGTGAACCTGTAGTCAACCCATCCTGTCCCATATCTAGAGTCTTTGACAGTTTGAATTTTTAAACCAGTGGTAGCCAAACGGTGTGCCGAGACAAATCCAGGTGTGCTTTTGGATGTTTGTGAAAACCACACATTATTTACAACTATACAAAAAGTTGTAAGTTAACTTTAATTTATAATTGTGTGCGCACTCATCTACCAATACAGAGGCAAATTATAGACCCAAACATTTTCAACATGGCATCCCTATTTTGGTCATGTCATTATGGGTGAAAATATTAAATTGTAGTTTAACATTTCAAACATAGCCCTGCGTTGAAAGCTTGTAGATTCTCCCAGTGTTTCTATCTGTGCAGGTGTGTTCTTGTGTCGCTGTGTAAATTAGGTCTTCCCGTACCTGGGCTGCCAGTTTCACAACAGCAGAGGACAATTCCTTTGAAGTGTGTGAGAAACAGAGGGGATGGAAAATGCGGATGGACTCGACGTGTTGAGCAAGGCTGCTTAATCATCACTTTACTCAGCCCGTCCCTGCTGATTCATGTGGCTTGTCTTTGTTTATGTTTAAAAAAACGAAATTCCCCCCGCCCCCCCTACACCAACGTAACACATCTAAGTTGGATTTGTCACACAGCAGAATTTATGAGTACACCAAGTTCTGCTCCAGCTATGACGGACTCCTCCACAAAACAGATTTATTGCAGAATGTCCGTATTCGTATTGCACTTCATTGAAATGTAGGCATTTTGTGTGTATACAGACACTGCTTCACTGCTTTGTGCGTCAGTCAGGTGTTGAGAAATGTTTTTTAAGCGGAACGCACTTCTGTTTCCAGTGAAGGTGATTCAAAGCCATGAATGTTATATAAGCCCCCCCAACCCACCCCACCGCCACATTATCAGTGCCAGGTTTATGGCAATAGCACATAAATATGACACACCGATTGCGCTGCTATTGAGATCAGCAGGCTAAAGCAGTAGTCGACTGGGCCTCGACCGAGCTGCACTCTACTGGAAAAGAGGCATCTACAGGAGTGTGTCATACTCATCAGACTAACAAGTAGCAGCCTCTCCCCTCTCAGAACCTGTCTAACCAGAACTGTCAACCTGGTGGCTCACAGCCCTGCCAGCGGTTAACTTTAACTGCCTTCAGTTACTCAGATTAAGCTCCTGCATGAGGCTGTGAGAGCATAGAGGAGGTGTAGGACAAGGATGGGGGGAGGAAGGTAGGAAGAAAAGGAGGAGAAGTATCGCTGGGGCTGGGGCGACTTGAGCTGCTTCTCCAAGTGTCTTTGATGACCAGTTCAACATGACCAGTTTAACATCAGGCATGACTTCCCTGCCTTAAAGGCAGAGTAGATTCTCCCGAATAACCCCCCCTCCTCCTACTGTCTCTCTCTCTCTCTCTCTCTCTCTCTCTCGCTCTCTCTCGCTCTCTCTCTCTCGCTTTGTGTCTTTGTCACACTGTTTGTCAGCTGTGTCACATCATGCAGGGTTTTGTTATGAAGCCGTAGCCGCGAGGTATTCGTCGACAAAATGTCCTGTTTACTTTCCTCACCTCTATTGTCTGCAGATCGTATCCCTCAGAGGAAGGTTTGTTGTAGATTTGCACTGTCTGCTGCACAGTGTGTAACTGTGTATGCAGTGTGTCAAAGTTGGATCTGCTCCTCGTTTGGCAGGAGTTTGATGATGCAACAAGTCTTTATTTTGTTTTTTGGCCTCTTTCAGGGCAAAGGAGACTGTTTGACTGTTAAATGTTGTAGACATTTTCTTCCACTTTCAGTCAAAGCAAACCTGAAGTATTAACCACTTAAATCCTATAACCGTATTTATAAAGGGCCTATATACTTACTAGGTCATCTCCTTTTTCCCCTCTACCGTAATCTTGTCGGGGAAAGTAGCTGCACAACTTGTAGATCTGCTATTTCACCAAATGTTCACCCCATAATAGGGATGCTAGGGTTCATGTGGTTAAACAAATACTGAAGCAGGAACACTCACTCCCAACAATGATCTCACCACCAAATCTTACAGTGCGACCAGTAATACTATTGTTTTACTTTAATCAGACTGTAATCTACCGAATCAACATAGCTTAATTCTGATGATTGTTCTTCTTTCTTTTCAAGTAAGGGCAAGATAATAACTGATCCCCCAAAACATTTCCTCTCCTGTTTGTGTGACGGTGTGAGTGATTCACCTCTGATACGCTTGACAGAGATGGGAAAAGTCTCCATATGAAGCAAGCTTGGACTTGCTCAGCTCACCTGTGGCTTTGCCTCCTTGAGAATATCACATGCTCCTTTTATTTTCATGGATCATAACTGACGTGCTAATATAGAATAATCTTTTGATCTCATTAGGATGCCCAGAGCCACTTGTCATCTCTGGATTCACTGAGCTGTAGTAGTCGTATTTCTTGCCAGCTCTGACTGAGTGACCTTTCTATGTAGGTCACGGCGAGTCACGTGATGCCATGAGTTGTTTGTTGGAGACGGAAAACTCAACTCATCACAAAAGACACAGCAAAGTTTTATTTTTATTTTATTTTCCTCCTATATCAGTCCATTTCCATTCTTTATTAGTAAAACAACCCTAATTGAAAACAGCTGTTCCTGTCATCACTCACAGGAGAGAAAGGAGAATAGAGAGAAAAATAAGTGCTGGGAAGCTAAACGCATACAGAGTGTAATGTGAAATAAACAACAAGTCCATAAAAGACAATATTCAATTGTCTTTCACGGACTAAAGATTTCTTATCATGGTGTTTCCACATACTTGGTACATTACTTTCACCCCTTGTATTTTGTGCAACCACTTCCCTTCCCCATTTAAATCTGTTGCACATTAAGGCTCATTTGCAGTCACACTAATCGCTTCTTGCCGTTCCCAACCACCAAAACCACTTTATGAGCTAAGCCCTGGTCCCAACATCCCACGGTACAAGTCACAAGTCATACTGACTACAATAGTCTCAAATCTATAACCAAGGGGTAGAGGTCAACTCAGTTTCAAATTGGCAAACATGGGAGGTGGAGTTTCACTGGAATTCGACACAATTGTCTCTTGATAAATTTCCAGCTGATTAAAAGTGAATAAGACCCTTACATGGTAGTAGACACATATTTCATTTGTACATTTTGAACTTGAACAGATTTTTTTAATTGACCCTGATATAGTCATATCGTGCATGGCACTGGTCAGTTACGAGAACAAGGCAAAAAAATATATAAAGCAAAAACCTTCAGATTTGGTGGCTGTACAATTTGTGTGTGTTGTGTATTGGTACATACAGTATGTATATGTGATGGGCAAGGGGCATTAGGTTGCCGTGAAAGGAACTACAGTTCAATAATGAGAGCACAAAGCAATAACAACGACAAGGGGGCGGGGGACAGCCGTTTGGGAGGGGGGGGGGGGGGAGTTGCCATCTAATCCCTGAGGAAAATGTGGAAGAAATTAATTTTAATTACAAGGTTGAAGCCTGTTTGGGGGTGGGGGTATAGGAGGGGGTTCAAAGGGTGGTGGGAAATGAGGGAGGGTAGATGGTCAGTGATGGAGGGGTGGTCTATAAGAATAAATATGTAAAAGTTCATTGTCATATCAACCCTGTTAATATACTTATTTGGATCTAAATTAATAAAAAGGTTAATATTATGTATCCCCTATTCTCATCATTACAAGCCAATGTCTCATCTCAGCAGATCATGGCCATGGATCTCTCTTGTCTTCTCTCTCACTCTTATTTCATATACTGAAATATAAAATTTGAAAAAAAAAAAACTAAACAAATTAGGCTACAGATATGCTGTATAATATTCTTTGGCTACATTACGGTATATACAGTATGAGGCCAATAAATTAGTCAAAGTGACTCCTGTTCTGTCTAACAGTTCTTGTGGGAATGCTGTGGCCTGTCTGACTTCCTTTTTTCGTCTAGCCACCCAAACACCCCTCCTTCCCATGCTAACACATACTACCAATTAGTCAGCGGCGCAGTCGCTGCCAGTGTCAGACAGGAGGACTACAGGGACCCCCTCCATCCTCACGTACCTCCCCTCTCTCTCTCCCTCTCTCTCTCTCCTCACTCACAGACAACAGATGTCTCGGTTTCTCAGGGAACTCGTGGCTCTCTCCTCTATAGCCTCCAATAAACACTGTGAACCCTCCCCTTCTCCCCAATCCTAACTGGAAATGGGATTTTTTTTGTTTTAGGACAAGTCCCTCTTCTCTCCCTTCACTATTGCTTTGCGAGGGCCCCTGTTCTTCTTTCGTATTTAGCTCGATGCAAAAACAGATAAATTACACAGGATGGTTGACGCCGCGCATCTTCAGCCTAATGAAGAGCATCTGTTGTTTCCCCCTGTACAAATATACAACCAAGTCTTGTTCACCTAGCCTAGAAACAGTAATTGGAACAAGCTGTTTGGTCAACAAACAGTCCTGTAAACACAAACTGTACACTACATATGCTCTGCACTGGGTAGAAATAAATTAAGAAAAGATGGATGGCCATTATTTGTAGCACTATAAAGCCTGATTCGTACTTTGTTGTACGATGGTGTATAAATTAAGAGAGTATTTACTTCATAGTTCCACATTCAATATCAGTGACCACAGGTGCATCTTTCTCAAAACATTATTTTAAGTCCATCGCCATTCAATAGACTTACTTGTGTACCCATGTCCCCCCTTCTAGAAAAGTATTTGTCACTTACTGTTATCACTGTTGATGGGATTATAAATTATGGATTAAAAGGGATTATTGATTTGTCTGTGGCAAACTGTTTCTCAATCCATTATCATTGCCCAGCACATGGCTGATTCCCAAGCCTATACTGTATGGCACTAATAAGTAGCAATGGCTGTAGTGGAGGCCACACATTGACCAATGTCCCCATTAGGCGGAGTGCACAGGGGTTACGGGGACAGTCACCCAGAGGAACCACCTGCTGTCATGCACAATGCTCTCTCTCGCTCTCTCTCTCTCTCTCTCTCTCTCTCTCTCTCTCTCTCTCTCTCTCTCTCTCTCTCTCTCTCTCTCTCTCCCTCTCTCACACACACATGCATGCACGCACGCACATTGGCTGAGGCAACTGTCACTCCACGACTAACAATTACATTTTCTTTTAGGATTTAAGCTATTAAAGCATGCGTCACGTGCGGTCTATCCCATGAACTTCATTGTAAACAAATACAAACATACTGTAATGACACAGTAATGATCACAAGACTACAGTGTATGTAGACGACTCCAAGCTAACATGCATGTTCTAAAAATCACCCATGCCCTGTTTAGAGAGCTGGCTAGACCCCAGCGTAGCATGTCTCTCATAAGGTTCATGTTTACATTTTGAGGTATTGTACAGTACATAGGCATTCACACTTTCTATCAGGGTTATTGAAATAAACAATAAACTGGTTAGTTATGCTCTGTTTGGTTGAATTACATACTTATACTGTAATACTACAATGCCATACATTTGCACCATTTCACAATTTGTTGACTGTGTATAGTGATATTGTTACCATTACAAAAGGCTAATGAAAGAATGTTTTTTTTTCTTTTCACTGGTGATGAAAAAAAAACTGGAATTTGAAGAAGAATCTACATAATGTATCCTATACAGTAAAATCCTCATTGAACCCTAGCATCCCTATTCTGGGCATGGCACAAAAGGCATTTGGCGAAAACAGGCGCACAGTCAGCGAAAATAGTCGATCTACAAGAGATTTGGTGTACCACCACTATAAGACCCGACGTGGTGCTGTGGTCAGCAGCGGTGAAGTCAGTACTGCTGGTTGATTTGACAGTGCCATGGGAGGAGGGTCTGGAAGCTGCCTACGAAAGGAAGATGGCAAAATATGCAGACCTGGTTGCGGAGTGCAGGGAAAGCGGATGGACTGCAAGGACGTACCCAGTGGAGGTGGGAGCCAGGGGCTTCGTTGGCAGTTCCACGTCACGCCTGCTCAGAGACGTGGGGCTACGGGGAGCCAGACTGAGCAAAGCCACCAAAGAGCTATCAGAGGAAGCAGAGAAAGCAAGCCACTGGCTCTGGCTGAGACGACGAGACAAGACTTGGGGGGGAACATCAAAATAAGTTGAGCTGCAGGGGGTGTCAGGGAGACGTCCCTGTTCACTGCCCCACCACCAGGAGATGTTCTGGGTAAGGGGCGAAACATCAATGAAAGGTGGTCCCCAGCTGAAGACCCTGCAGCTCAACTGTTTTGGTATGCGGTCAGGTTTAGGCCTGGCTCAGGGAAGCGGACGCCCCTGCCATGCATAGTCCTCCATCGGCACCGTTGGAGGTGCGACAGGCCAAGGCCTAGCAGGTACACCATCATCCTGTATGAAATAATGGTGTAGAGGGGAAAAAGGAGGGGCACACTCCTTAGGGACCCCAGTCAACAAAGTATAGGGTTTAAGACAAGTGGTTCACTGAGAGTGTAAAAAGTACAGGTCCTATGAAAGTATTGTGTGTGCCATGATAACTTTAACTTTGTGTTGTATATTTCGTTTCCAAGTGAATGTCTTGATATTTTATTTTATTTGAATTAATCTGTTTAATATGTCTGCCGAATTGTCCTGTTTGTTTTTCTTTTCTGTTCTGTTTTTCTCTTTTGCTTGTTTGCTGAAAAAAAATGTATACAATGTGAAATTTCCCTGCAAGAAAAGCAAATAAACGTCTTTGTTCAACAAATAAAAAAGTACAGGTCCACTTCGGTCCATTTTTATGTGCTCAGAGTATTTATTTATTTACTTAATTTGTTTGTTTGTTTGTTTGTTCGTTCCATTATGTATACCATACTGTACCAAGGTGATGTCAGTATCATGAGTCTTCTTCACAGTGTCACAACCTTGATAATGAATCATTACCATTGGAGCCTTGGGAATGGAATAGCATGATGTGATTAAGATCTAGCTCCATCCAAGCCACAAAGGCCAACATCATAGAGAGGTTTCTCTTAGATGTGTCCTTGTTACGGTAATCCACATCACTTAAACATGAACTGCACGATTTTAATTAATTAAACAAAATGAAGTGAATTAGCTTAAATGCGTTTTATGACAGGCTTTCACGAATGGATGATGGGAAAGCTGAACTGTGTGTGTGTGTGTGTGTGTGTGTGTGTGTGTGTGTGTGTGTGTGCTTTGTGCCGGGTGTGTATCTATCCATAATGTGCGCAAATGTGTATAATGAGTGTTGGTGTGTACAGTATGTTCGCTTGCTGGGCTTGTGCATTGTGTGTGTGTGTGTGTGTGTGTGTGTGTGTGTGTGTGTGTGTGTGTGTGTGTGTGTGTGTGTGTGTGTGTGTGTGTGTGTGTGTGTGTGTGTGTGTGTGTGTGTGTGTGTGTGTGTGTGTGTGCACACACGCGCGTGCGTGCATGTGTGTGTGTGTCCTTACTTCAGAGCAGGAATGCCCATAGGCAGGCACCAGCCTTTATGGTTCAGCTAAAGGTAAAGCTCATTACTCTGACCGACAGTCTCTAACCAGCTGTACTGCATGGTTAAAGCTCTGGCCTCGGGCACTCTGGCCCTCCACTAATAAAGATATACAGCAGAGGAGAAACATGCAGAAATGTGAACTTCTGCAAAGTAGAAGAGGGGGAAGGATGGGTAAAGAGGCAGAGGGTTAGGGATTGGGGTGCGGGGGTAGAGAGAAACAGAAATAGAGGCAGGGATATGTTTTTAAAGATATATTTAATTTACTCACTTGTGACATAAGACCTACAGTATACTCTCACCTATACAGGTTTGAAAGTTGACAAATATGTGGCAAGGTGCATAACGGAAACAATATAGGTATAACAAAAACAAAGTAAAAAAAAAAGAAAAGAACAACAACAACGGGACAGAGAGCCAAATTGAAAAGATACATATCTGCCAAAGAAAGAGTAAATAGTAAACATGTGAAGCCAAAGCTGCCTTGAATGGCTCTCTTTGACAGCAAATGTTTCCAGTATGGGGTGAATCATTGTAAAACCACATTCATTTCCTGCCTGTGTTTATCCAATGGGGGATGAGATACAAAGCTGTCCAGACTTGTTTGCAGTGTGCGGGATAGTGTTAAGAGAAGGAGATGCGCTGAGCTCAGCCATAGGGAAGGGCCATAGTTGTATTTAGTTGATCAAGTGGTAGTCTACAGTAGTTAGATATAGCACACTGACTACTAGTCATGATAGCTAGTCCTTAAGCCAGACATTTATTACTATCCTGCTATCCCTTCATTGATGATTACTATAATGAAAATGATAAATGGCACTTCACACATTTGAACAAAATGAAATGATTTAATCATCTATTCTATGCTGAACGGTTTTCTCACTTCATTCCTTCTCTTTCTCCCCTCCTTCCGCTTCTCTGGCTCGACAATCCAGCCCGTGTTTGCCATGTCAGTCATAGGCTTGTGTGGCTGACTCTGTTATGTTGGGTGCTATTGTGTAGAGGACCGAGCGAGCAATGTTTACAGTACCTCCGCTGGCTCCTGGCCATAGCGTTGCTCTCTGCATAAAGGAGGGAAGGTGGTGACGAGAGGTGTCAATGATCACCTGTCAGATTGATGCACCTCCTCTTTAAACGACAGAGGGAGAAAGAGCGAGAGACATAACAGATAGACGAGAGAGAGGGGGAGAGAGAGGCAGAGAGTGGGAGCGAGAGAGAGAGAGAGAGAGAGAGAGAGAGAGAGAGAGAGAGAGAGAGAGAGAGAGAGAGAGAGTGAGTGAGTGAGTGAGTGAGTGAAAGAGCAAGTGAGATAGCAAGAGATAGGGAGTGTTTAGAGAGAAAGCAAAAGAAAGAGAAAGTAGTGAGAGAAGGGGAGAGAGAGGGTGACTGAGACTTCAGTGACTGATACCTTTTTGCTGCAGTTTTAGGGAAGATGAAGAGGCAGGTGGGGGACTTAAAAAATAACCCTTTTTTCAGGGTTTGCACAAACACACAAACGGGTGAAAACATAATCTCAGCCTCCCGGCCTGGTGGAGATAATATAATAACAATAATAATAATAATAATAATAATAATGCATTCTTTTTTGCAAATAGTAATAATAATAATAATAATAATAATAATAATAATAATAATAATACTATATTATTAATAAATATAATAATAAGGTGAATATTTGCTTTAGAAACAGCGTCTAACTTCAAAGACATAGCATGACTAGGATGGTAGCATGAAGGGGACAATAAACAGGCTTACCCGACTGCAGCCGAACTGATACAGGCCATAGATCTGGGATCAAGGGAGAGGAAATTGAAAGTCAAACACTGCGAGA
>NC_139944.1:25946654-25966654 GCF_963454915.1 Gymnoscopelus microlampas | reverse complement strand
TACAGAAAGAGGCTCTATTCATTTATTCTTCATTTAAAGGAAAAGTAAACTTTTTTTCCCAACATAATGTCTATTATATGGGTCCTAACTAATGTTCACTATAACAACGGTACCATTTCTGTCAACACACTCTCTGTGTCTCAGAGGTGGACTGTGGATAGTTTGAAAATGTACCTACCAATGACATCATCAGTGGTATTACCTAATATCAAACTTTAAAACAAGATTTCTAACATTTATTTTCATTGATGCAACAGTGGCTTCTATTTCATTATGCTATAGGAAGAGGCTGTAGTTTCCATTAGCTTCGAATTCCCACCAATGATGTCATTGATGTAGCCACATTTCAGAACTTTCCACATCCCACCTCTGAGACACAAAGCGAGTAGACAGAAATTATACCATCTAAATAGTGAGGACCAATTATATGAAGATAAGGTTGAAAGATAGGTGAAGTGTTTAATTTTACAGTAATAACATCAGCGTACATCTGCTACATAGGCTTTGCTCTGTCCAAGATTATAGCTTCCACTTAGAATCTAAAGTATTCAGGTATGGGTTACTTGTACTGTATGTATCTAATATCCACCATTGCCTTTACTTTCTGTGGAATAAATAAACACATCAGATTGTCTATGGACCAAACCATCAGAATGTCTATGGAACTAAATCTATTTTACCTAAACTTTATATCCATTCCACCGGTGCAATCCCAGTTCAACTCTTCCCTATCTCAAAAGGGGTCCCTCATCACTTCATATATGCAATAATCAACTTTAAGTAGTAAGAGTAAATAAGATATATCATCGTATGTACCATATGTTACCATTATGTTAGTGGAATGTCGAATGTCAGCCTGTCAGCCAACTGAATCCTCATGACAAAATATATTCTCCTTTTCCCCTTTTCTCTGATGCAGAAAGCAGTATATAACCAGTCTCTTTGTGTGTAGTGATTTTCTGGTGGTGAATCTGGTCTGTTCGGCCTTTGCTATGTAGGCCTGCATCTTTGGATGTCACCAAAAATACTCACCCTGCAAGCGTAAATGTAATTTCCCTATTGAGATCTGAATGGTGACAACACAAAACAGACAATACTTACGTTTTTGATCTAGTTTTCTCACTATTTTCGCACTAAGTCTTAGTGCAGGCCATAATGTAATTCAACATTTGATGTAGAGGACATGAATCAACCATTAAATGCCCTGACATTTGGTGTATACTGTAAATAATAAGTAGCCTATGTCTATGGAACAAAAATCAACATTGTTGTCCGTAGAACTGAATGCTGACACCTGAACCTTAAATTGTAGTTGTCGGGCGGAAACCTTGTATGTCCTAAACTGTTAGCCTACTTTACAGGAAACATTACAAACTATATGGACCATTTTCACTATTTTAGTGGGACAGTGGGACACTGTAGTATGATTAAGTAGGGTATTCATTTCTGTATTTATAAGTCGTAATATGGAGATACAAGGTTTCTGCCTGACAGCAACGATATTTCCTTGGTAGTGTCACTATCATGCGATGCGAGTGAGGTAGTTGGTTGGGTGATTTATGGTTCCACAGTAGCAGTCAACATGCTGAGACCTGCCAAGCAGCCATTGTTTCATTCTCTATCCCAGACCTAAAGAGAGTGGGGGGGAATTGGAGGCTGGGTGAGTGAAAATGCAAACGTTAGCCATCTTATGCACCCCCCCCCCCCTCTCCTCTCTCTCTCTCTCTCTCTCTCTCTCTCTCTCTCTTTCCCCCCCTCCATGTCCGTCTGTCATTATCTCTTTCCTCACACTGTTTCTCCTTCCCTTTTCTCTCTTTTTCTTTCTCTGTCACTCTCACTCTCGTTAACACACATTTGCGTGCACAGGCACACTATACACTCACATTATACACACTCTCATTCATGCATGCAAACGCACACAGATAATATCTATTGTATGTCCTGTCTGTGTTCTGTTGGTTTTACCAGCAGAGTGAATGGGTTGGGAGAGAGAGAGTCTGTGTGTGTGTGTGTGTGTGTGTGTGTGTGTGTGTGTGTGTGTGTGTGTGTGTGTGTGTGTGTGTGTGTGTGTGTGTGTGTGTGTGTGAGAGAGAGAGAGAGAGAGAGAGAGAGAGAGAGAGAGAGAGAGAGAGAGAGAGAGAGAGAGAGAGAGAGAGAGAGAGAGAAGGTGTGTACACAAGTTTCTTCATTAATCAAGACACTTTTAACTTTATTCAGTGAACCTCTGCAGATGCATGGGCCTTTGTGCACAGACTGTACACCCTCAATTTGACAGTGTACAGTGTATGTGCATAATGCATGCATGGACACACGTGAACACACACACACACACACACACACACACACACACACACACACACACACACACACACACACACACACACACACACACACACATATATATAACTATACGTGTGAGGACATCAACATTTATGAAAGACATGTTTACACCGTAACCTCAAGCCGAAAAATAGCAGATCTACAAGCTCCAGCTTGTAGATCAGCTATTGTTCGGTGCACGACACCCGCACGCATATAAGTATAAATCGGGCATAGCCTATAGATCTAACCCTAACCCCTAAACTTAACCTCTAAATTACTGATCCTAACACTAACCCCAACCAGAATCTCTTTCTAATCGTAAACCTGTATCTAAAAATATTTTTTAAAGGAGCTACACCATGAATTTAAAAAATAATAATAATATTTAATATCATATTGTTTATGTCCCTCAAACGTTTTTCAAAAGGTTTGAGCCTAAATCAAGCCTCAGATATACTCATTCCAACTAACTTCTCTCTGGCTTATAAAGCACTTTCACCTGCAATACCACATTGTCCTGTTTGGCACGGGGCGCTATTGAGCCAGTTTGTATGCATGTTATCTCCTGGTTCTGTGTGGAAAAAGTAAAAAAAATAAATATGAAAATTAAAAAAAAAAAAAAAAAAAAACTTTTTTTTTTTTTTTTACTTTTTTTTTGTTTGGAACTGAAAAACGGGAGGAATTGTTCCCAGACAAATCTGACGGACTGTTTTCAGACCAATTTACATAAAAACCACAGATAGCCTATGAAAGCCTGCATGCTCGAAGTCGGGTATTTGTTGGAACAGAAGAGAGGTGGAGGAGACCAAAAACACACAAAAATGAAGAAAAAGTTAAAATTCATGGTGTAGACCCTTTAACCATAAAACATAACTTTTTCTTGTGAGGACCAGGAAATTGCTACTATACTTGTGGGGACATTTGGTCCTCACAAGTATAGTAACAGTAACACACACACACACACACACACACACACACACACACACACACACACACACACACACACACACACACACACTTAGGCCCTGTTCCCTTTGTGTGAACAAGCAGGGGGAGCCTTTTATGCTCTAAGCGGCACAAACACAAACATCAACTCCATATTGGATTAGGTCTATTACCCTTGGATAATTCAGATCATTTATCACACTTAAAAAATCGTTAATCCTATGAAACATCGCTGACAGGACTGTGTCACGGCGGTCGATACTTCTGTAGACTGAAGTTGCGCTTTACACACAAACGCCCTCTTTGTTTTGGGAAGAAAACATTAAAAAAACGTGCGTGTTGAACATTGTTGATAACCAGAGATGGGAAGTCACAAAGTACAAATACTTTGTTACTGTACGGAAGTGTTTTTTTCAGGTATCTGTACTTACTGAGTGGCCTAGTTTCTGACTACTTTTTGCTTTTACTTGTTACATTTTAACACATTTAACACACTTACATTTTCAAAACAGGCTTGTTACTTTAGCTTTAATGCTAAAATTAATGTTGTGCGGCAGATCAAACGAAAAGAAGCGCTCTTACATACCGCAGCTGGTCTGTTACTAGCTCTGTCATCACGTACTTCAAATGTCTATCTACTTCCTGTAAGTAGATAAAAATAAAATAAAACTAGTGAACAAGATGCTCTTATTTTGAAATCCGCCGTTTTTAGAGGAAATCTGATTTCTGTTGAAGCTAAGCCATCATGACGCTGGTCGGTCGGATGCAAACAAGAACTCGGGTGGATTAAACGCAAGACATTAGCCAAAGTTCATACTTACGATATGAAACCATGCTCCTGTGACTTCAACAAAGACATGTTGGAAGTGCGTTTTCTTTTTAACCTTCGAGGTGAGTCAGTGGTTAATTATTTCATGTTGGCTCCAGAAGTGCTGCGGTACAGAGAAATTGTAGCCTATCTTCGATTTTTTTTTAAGTCTAGGCCTACTGCTCAATAGTCAGGTGCACAACGTTTCGGTTTTGCATAGCCATGGTTCACATGACGCTTGTATGACAGTCATGTTTCAGGGCTAGGTTTTGCATTGCAAAAGCCGATAGTCTACTCATTAGCTGTGTGTGTGTGTGTGTGTGTGTGTGTGTGTGTGTGTGTGTGTGTGTGTGTGTGTGTGTGTGTGTGTGTGCGCGCGTGCGTGTGTTTGTGCTTTGTGTAGGCTAGTATCTTGCTGTGTTTGAATGAAGTAGGCCTACAGTTGTTAATGTTATCTCTTGCTGTCTGTCTGTCTGTCTGTCTGTCTGTCTGTCTGTCTGTCTGTCTGTCTATCTGTCTGTGGGTGTGAGAATTGCAGGAGTCAAAGTGCCAGTTTTAGTGTTACCATAATGTACACAATATTAGGAATACATTTGTCTCCTGTGTTAACTGTGCATATGTGTAGCTGATTAGGATGGGTAGGTCTACGCTACTCTATTTTAACATCAGTCATAATGGTGGTACTTGGAGAGACAAATATTTTATGAGGTGTACTCAGTCTAAAAAGGTTGAGAACCACTGCTGTATTAGATTTCAAGAGGAGGGTCTACTCGCATAAGTCATCACATCAGAGTTTTGAAACCAATCCTGGACGTACACATATTTGGTGGGGATCTTTTAAAGTTTAATTGCCTTCAAATTATATGACGTGAGGTTACAGTTGGATTTGTGTAGAAACATTTGGTAAAAATACTTTTTACTTTTACTCTTCAAGTACATTTCAGAGCCTGTACTTTTTTACTTTTACTCAAGTAATTAGTTGAATGAGTACAAGTAACTGTGCTTCTACTCAAGTAAAGAATGTGAGTACTTTTCCCATCTCTGTGAACTGCTTTCGACTTGATTTTGCTCAAAGCCCATAAAACAAGCGCCATCTTCTCCCCCATCTTCTACAGAGTTTTCGCCCTGCACTCCACTCCAGTAACTAGCCATTTCCGTGTCTGTGTCGCTCGTTTATTAGTGGGGTAGGGTCATAAACATGTGTACTTGACAAGCCTCATTCTGTCCTGTGTATCCTGCACATTATGCAAGAGTGTTTCATGTTGTGTTGGATCTGAGGCCAAATTACATACTTGTCTCTTTCAGTGAATATCACCCAGACAAGCGCTATACACGGCTGCCCTTCCCTCCAGCGCACTGTAACCCCTCACCACAGGACAGACAACGGAGAGCGAGAGAGAGGGAGAGAGAGAGAGAGACCACGACAAAGACACATGGGTGATTTAGCACAAAAAAAATGGTTGACATCATTGTTCTGCTTCCCAATCCATGAAAGTCCTGTCCTCCTTAAAATGTGGCACAGAACAAAGACCTCACCAAAGAAAAGCATTGTTAGCACAGTTAGTCAGAAACATGTGGGACCAGAGAGACATAATATCCCCTCTGTCGTGGTTCATGTTATTGGCAAAGTCACTGGCCACGTTTCCTCTCTGCTGCCTACCCCCCCGAAACCGACAGATATGCCCCCCCGTCGCTCCCCCCACGACATCAAGCGCCCCCCTGGTCCCGCAGCCCAGCTCCGTGAGGATTAATTAACCAATTAGGAGAGGAGCCCTGGGAGGCGTTCGAGGGTCCTACTCAACAGCTCTACATCAGTACATGCATGGGAAAGAACACACGCACGCACACACGCACGCACGCACGCACGCACGCACGCACGCACGCACGCACGCACGCACGCACACACACACACACACACACACACACACACACACACACACACACACACACACACACACACACATACTCACATGCATATGTACATGCACACACACACACACACACACACACACACACACACACACACACACACACACACACACACACACACACACACACACACACACACACACACACACACACACACACACACACACACACACACCCCAAACAAGCATGCATACCTATACTAATACAGAATTCCTCATGCTGGCACAATACACCCGATCCAATAAACACACGCCAACGCCCTACGATTCACACGCACCACGCACGCACGCATGCACGCTGAGGAGCCCAGGTCCCAGTCATGGTGGACTGTGTGTGTGACAGCGTGTTCTTCTCTAACAGCTCTTTATCCTCTCTGTACTTGAATGAACAAGATTTTAATTGAATGATCATTAGTCTTCATGTCTGCATGTTTCTAGACTCTCCTCACCTCTCCTCTCAACCTCTCCCCGAGGTCGATGATGAGCACTGATTAAGGAGCCCCCCGACACACGCACGCACGCGCGCACGCACGCACGCACGCACGCACGCACGCACGCACGCACGCACGCACGCACGCACGCACGCACGCACGCACGCACGCACACACACACACACACACACACACACACACACACACACACACACACACACACACACACACACACACACACACACACACACACACACACACACAATCTCTCTCTCTCTCTCTCTCTCTCTCTCTCTCTCTCTCTCTCTCTCTCTCTCTCTCTCTCTCTCTCTCTCTGTCTCATGTGTGCTCTATTTACATTAAGTTGCTCTGAGCAACAACTTTCTGTCTGTGACATTACCTCTGCCTTTGGGGAGAATCTGTCCCACACCCTCTACATCTCCTTAAAGGAATACTTCACCCTCAAATGACTTTTGTCTTCTATCAATTACTCACCCCGTGAAGCCTCGAATTCCTTGCATTCCTTCACGGTGAATGAAATATCCCAACATTGAGTACTTTGTAAACACAAGGTTATTTCGTAATGAAAGATGAGTTCTTTCCCCCCCCCCCACGTTTGTACCTGGCTAGGCTACAATATTTCACTCCTATGAGGTCAAGTATTTAATTGTCACCTATCTCCCATGCTTCTGTGGTGCAGGAGCAAGTCTGCATTAGAATGCACATATGGACTAGTACTATTGGATTATGGAGTTCTAAATGAGGGTAAAGATAGAGCAAAGTAAAGGTACTTTAATACAATCCCATTGTGGAAAAGCCGAGCCCAAATTGTCACTATAGCCACATGAACCCTTAATTTGCAACCCTATTCTGGGCATGTCATAATAGGCGAATATTCTGCAAAAATAAGCGGTGCGGTGAGCATGTAGATCATCTATTTTCGGTGATGAGATTTGGTGTAGAGGGAAAAAAGGAGGGGGGCAAATACAGATCCCTGGGGGGGGACCCTGGTAAATTCAGTATGGCCTTTATAGGGTTTAAGTAGTTAAGGGTGGTAAGAGACATCCAGAGAGACAGTGACAAACAGAGGGGGAGAGAATTGAAGGGGTGGCTCTGAAATGTGCACGCACGCACGCACGCACACACACACACACACACACACACACATGGTGCTAATTTAACTGAGAGTGTATAAATTGACCCAAAGGCTAAGTTCTTACACTCTTAAGGAACTATAATGATAATTACGTGAGCATCCCCGGTGATGTTGAAGTTATAATTGTGGTGTGGCCCTCTACTTGAGTTATAACGATTTTAGGATACCTTTAGTTTATGGTAATAGTTTTTGTGCTTGGTGTGGATATTAGAATTTCCATATACATGGCACAGTGTGCCAGGGATTCAGATACTTCTGCTATCGCACCCTTGCGGTGCCATCATTGCAAAACCTGACTAGATTGACAGCAGCCGGGATGCAGGTGGTGGCTACGCAGTGCACAGGGCAGCGTGTTGTATGTCAGGCCTAACTGGACCGATGAGGACTTAGAGAGAGAGAGCATGGGAAGTATTGGCAGTGGAAAGTAACTAATAAGTATATTTACTTTTGTCTTTACTTGAGTAATTCTTTCAAGTCTCTACTACTCAATACATCTCAGAGGCAAATGTTGTACTTTTTACAATTATTTGAAAACTTTGGATACAAGTTACTTTGTAGATACAAAATATTATTGCAAATCATACGTTAATCAAGTAAGCCCTATACACACTTTGTTTATATACTTTGTCTGTTTTTGAAAGATTTTGACACATTTTGAAAACTTGTGAAATGGGACATTCTGCACAATGAGTACTTTTACTTTTAGTACTTTAAGTATATTGTGACTTTTGTACTTCAACTCGCATACACATTTGAATACATCCCTTTTACCTGTAACAGAGTATTTCTATATTGTGATATTGCTACTTTTACTAAAAGTAAGTAAACCATCTAAGTACTTCTTCCACCACTGGATATAGGCCTACGCTGCTTTAAATGATTGGTTGACCTCCCTGGGCTATAGGACACTTATAACCCCTGAGTGTGTTTGATGAGTTGTGCTGACCCCCGCTGAGCGTTTAAATAATGAAGAGCCCCCGTGGTGAGGGTCAGTGTGGTGACAGGGGTCATGACACATGGTTAGTGTACAGTATGCATACATAATGTCTAGCCGTATACACGTTGGTCGATCACTGACAATGATGGCTATGACACCAATCTGCCAATCTGTGCATGCGACACTTATTCACAGGGTATAGTACAGTATATATTACTGTATAGAAAACATTTAATGTTTTATGTTACTATTAATGACTGAGGTTTCAAGAATCTTTTCTCAAGGCTTCCCAGATAGGCGTGTGACCTTGTGCAATGTGTGTTTGAAATCACAGCAGTTACTATTTTCATAATGTCAAGTGTGTTTGGCAAACGGCAAGAACTTGCTCAAAGCAGGTTTTTTCCGCATTGTGACTATCATGGGACTGTAAGCCTGAAGGGACTATGTCATTATTACCATCAGGCATTGACACCCTTTCAGTTGTAAATAGGTTATTTTTGTTGAGCAGAATATTCCACACAGCGCTCCGCCAAAGCCTGAGTTAGCTGTTAGTTCCATTTTAGTTCAATAAAGACTTAACATTTTTTATTTAAGAAATTGATCAACTATTTTTGGTATTTTTCTTTTGTTCTTTTTCTTCTTCTTTTTATAATTTCTCCCCAATTTAGTTGTTGCCAATTCGCCCAATGTATAAAGTCTCTGTCACTGCCAACCCGTACTTTGTTGGTCTGGAGACTGTGTTATGTGTCACAACCTCATATCTTCTCCGATACGTCACCGGCCGCTTCTTTTCACCTGACAGTGAGGAGTTTCACCAGGGGGACATAACTCATGCAGAGGAACACGCTATCCCTTCCAGTCAGTTCCCTCTCCCCACTGTGCGTTTCCAGTATAGACCAACCTGTAGGACTCTCCCCTGCTGGCTTCCCACCCGTGAACACAGCCAATTGTGTTTGCTAAAGCACCCAGGCAATCTGGGGGCACCATGGAGGAATCAAAAATGGTGCTGGTCTGGAACTTTACCTCCGTGCCACCCAGACGTCCAAAAAAAGTAATAATGAGGGCATTCTATCTTCATTCTGCACTGTTCAGGAGCTGAATCAAGCTAACACAAGTTTGACAATGGAGTGCTGTATTTAGTTTTTTCTGCCCCTGCAATTTTAAATGAGGGTTTATATGGTTCAAGGGGTCATGGTGACACACGGTATGTGTTTCTGCTTTTTTTTCTCCTCCGGACACACGAGAGTGAGATAGTGGAGGGGGTCTCGTTGGGGCTGTCTGACTGATCCGACCTTATCTCCCTTCCATCTGTTAGTGATCTCCCAGCGCACCGGGTTCTGCTGCATAAGGAGGGCAGGGAAGGAAAACAGAGCTTTTACTGCATCCTGGTACATCCTGCCTTAATGAGGCCCCCCTCTCTCTCTGCCCATCTGTCCCCAGCGGGATCAGCCGCGCAGGGCCCCTGCACTGGAGACTACGTGTGTGTGTGTGTGTGTGTGTGTGTGTGTGTGTGTGTGTGTGTGTGTGTGTGTGTGTGTGTGTGTGTGTGTGTGTGTGTGTGTGTGTGTGTGTGTGTGTGTGTGTGTGTGTGTGTGTGTGTGCGCACGCGAGCACTCACCCGCGCACAGACATTCACGTCTAGCCTTTTCTATGCATTCGTGTGTGTGTGTGTGTGTGTGTGTGTGTGTGTGTGTGTGTGTGTGTGTGTGTGCGTGTGTGTGTGTGTGTGTGTGTGCGTGCGTGCGTGCGTGCGTGCGTGCGTGCGTGCGTGCGTGCGTGCGTCCGTGCGTGCGTGCGTGCGTGCGTGCGTCCGTGCGTGCGTCCGTGCGTGCGTCCGTGCGTGCGATGTTTCCTCATTTCTATGCATGTGTGTGTACCACATGTTCGTGCGCCTTTGGTATGTGTGATGTGTGTGCATGTGTTCGAGTTTAAATGTGTGTAAATGTATACCGTACATGTGTGAATGAGTTTGTGTACAGTATATGTGAATGTTTTGTCTATTTATGTGAAAGCGTGTAAGTACGTCAGTGAGTGTGCGGAGGGGGAAATGCATTTGACCGATTAACTGCGTGACAAATGCTGACACACGTCTTACAGCAATAACTCCTAGAACATTTCATACACTAAACTGACCCTGTCATCCATCCGTTTTGTATTCATTCTGTGGGTCTCTCAACACTGGGCTCTTACAACACGGGGGCTGTTCAATTATAAGGGCTCGTATTCGGGATGCCCCCCGACGTACTCACCTTCCCCCCACCGGGGAAGTGGACTGAGTCATCCGTCCTCAACCCCCTACACCACCTCTCCTCCACCTTCCCACCGTCCCCACCTCCGATGACCCGCTCTCCATGGTACGGTCTCATTAGCCCGGGCTGCAGCGGCTTGTTAACCCCGCTAATCGAAAAGGGAGCGAGCATAAAAGAGCCCAAGAATTTACTGCCGGGTCCACACTTCAAAGGGACAGTGGATGAAGCTATAAGGAGGGGGACGTTTTGGAGTTGAGGTGTGTGTGTGCGAGTGTGCGTGCATGTGTTTGTGTGAGTTCATGTGTGTGTGTGTGTGCGTGTGTGTGTGTGTGTGTGTGTGTGTGTGTGTGTGTGTGTGTGTGCAACATTTGAATACAGATTAATAGAAGAAGAATATCATGAAGCAGGCGTGTATGTGTATACGAGAATGTGTGTGTTTATGGATGGGAAGGCGATGGCTTTGGTAACACCGGTGGTAAAAAAAAAAGAAGGGAAAAAAAGGGAATTGTTTCTCACCTTACATGAAGTATATCACGTTTCGTGGCCGTCACGGAAACACAAAGTACGCTTTGACAAACGAGATGAACTTCAGCTTCGGATTTATGAGAAAAGTTGACACTCAAAGCTGAGGTTTCCTCATTCCACCTATCATGTGTGTGTTTAGTGCAGAGGACGGGATACTCTGTCAAATTCCCACACTTGCTTAAATAATCATGTGTTTCAGGGACGTGTTGCAGCGCGCCCCACTAGCATCTCCCCCGTGGAGATGTCAAGACTCTGACATGCTCCCATGTGGCAGGAATAACAGCCAGATCGTTCACCACATGAGCCAGTGAATGTTATTCTTTTGCCTAATCTTCAACGCTATACACAGTGTGCATATTTAAGTTCATTTAAGTACAATCTGAGATTGTACCTACACTGAACACCTGCATCAGATCTCAACATGGAGTGTCAAAAGAATATCAAATTGGATCAGAGTTTCACTGTTATCTCTATACCTACAGTAATATCGAAATGCCATAATATCCTTGATTATTTAAAAAGTCAGACTCATATAAAAACATGATAACCACATTTTGCCACAAATTTTATACAATTAGCATTGCGACCGCTGTCAGATAGGAAAGTGTTGCAAACTGTGGCCGTAAAGCTTCAACAATGTGCCCGCGTGCCCCCACTCCCCAATATCTTTTCATGGGGCCGGGCGTGGCATTCAACACTTGGCAAACTCCAAAATCCCAGAGGTGCAGAAAGCTGTTTTGTGGGAGGGGAACATGTAATCCATTTATTGAGCCACAGATGTTTATCTTTAAGATCCTTTGTGTCACTTTGTTTGCTTTGTGTCATTTGCAGCGCGAGCACAAACTCCTCTTATTTTGATTATTCAAACAAGCGGAGCACCATGGTTTGGTTAGGTAGGCCCGAGAGGTATCTGGCTCATCCCAAGTCATAGTGCTTCACAAAAGCAGGGATGAAATCTGTTGATACCAGTCCATTAGCTGTTATGAGAACCATCCAGCATTTTTCTAAACAAGAAGTTTGGCAGGGATGTTTTGACTTGTTCATGCAAAAGGTCAGAGATGGCGATGCATCCATGAAGGTGGAAGAAATAAGTCTTACATTATGCTTACTTTATAATCGTACTACAGTGTCTTGCTCCGAATATAGCTGATCTGCAAGCTCACAACACGTCCCACAATGAAATATAAACTTGCACAATGAAGTGGCTTCAAAAAATTACCTATACACATCATTGCTGTTTAGTGTGAATTGCCACATTTGCTACTTTTCCCCCCAGAAATAAACTAGTGGTCAGTCTCTCTCTGTGGAGCTCTGCATGAAAGCTGTGGTGCAAGCAAGGCCCCAAGGCCCAGTGGAATGCCTATCTCTCCTGGGCCATCTTTCTCAGCCTGTTTATGCCTCTCATCCTGTGTGACACATCAAATGAATGATTGAGATCTCTTTGTTTCCACTGGAGATGAAAAGGACAGTAATCAACTGCATAAGCTGTTGCTCCTCTGTCCAAGGCGAGCTTCGAAACTTCAATGCAAATGTCGATTTAGAATGGACAAAAGAGGGAGGGAAAGAAAAAGAGAAAATAAAAAACAGAAAAGGCGATGTGCAGAAATCCTTGACTGAAACGTGCACATTTTCTTGCGTTCTGGATACTGTTACATGCGGTGTTGGTGGGATTTGTTATCGAACTGTGTACTTATTATGTGTGTACTGTGTAGCGTAGAAATTGTCTTCAAATCCAACGCAGAATGACTGACGCCCCACTTATTCTGTCACGCAAATGAAAGCTCAGTGCAGCTGCTTGTGTGATCATTTTGTCTGTGAGTTTTCGGGGCAGCTAACCTACATGTGACCCATCAAGCAGTCACTTCTCATATAGTTCTGATCACACTCCTGACACCGACATGTCCCTACATACCACATGGAGACACACACACACACACACACACACACACACACACACACACACGCACACACACACGCACACGCACACGCACACAATGTTTCTGTAATGTTTGTGTCCGTATGCAATGCCACCAGCGATACTACAACTGACCAGACTGTCAGTCTCACTTCTGTCCCCAGCTGTGTTCTCCTCACATCAGAGCAATGTGTGCGTGCTTATGTGCGTGCGCTTCCTGCACGAAGATGGACAGGCGCTGTGAGATCTTCTGGGCAGGGCTGACACTTACTTCTGCTTGCTATCATCACATCACTCCCTGAAATTCTAATTGCTGCTGCATGATGTGGGTTTAAAAGGTCCTTTAAAGGGCCCCTAGTGGTTCAACTGATTAGTGCATGCTGGAGCACATAAGTTAGACCTTTATTAATCTCGCAGGGGAAATTCAGTTTCAGCTTCACCCAGCTGATGACTACTCTGATGGTCATGATGAGTGCTCAGGGGGGAGCAGATGTCCTTGGTTCATTGTGAAAAGGTTTGGCCTAAGACATATAATGGCTACTGTTTATAGACTAATGAAAGGCAACATTTAAGCACTTAAGTTATAAGTGCCTTATTAACTGTTAAATAATGCTTATTGCAAGCACATTATTATAAAGTCTTCAAACTCATAAAGGTATCATTTTATTATTTATTGGCATACTGTATGTTGATATATGTTTTTGTGTCCGAATAGAATTATCTCTAATATGTCAAAATATGAATATGAAAGTCGCAATCCATAATTTATTTGAATGAATAAAATGTTATTTTAACCAATCTGTATGGTAGAGCATGTTAATACAATGTAACTAGCACATCTGCAGTGGTTGGAGGTGGTCTTCTTACCATCTGCTTTCCATTCGAGAAATGTAGACCCTGAGTCGGACACTTACCGGCTGACAAGTACTGCCTGAAGCTCAAAGCGCAATATCTACCCTCACCAAGCGGCAATGCCTTATTGGAAGAGCAGTAGAAATTATCTCATGTGGTTGGTTTAAGTCCCGGGTAGTAGGACATGCAAGTTATGGATTGCAGCTTTAAGCCAGCTGTGTAAATCCCTGAAATACTTAAGAAAAGTGCATAATTGGAGCATTCATTAATATTAAACCCACATAACTTGCAGACGGCATGAGAGTTAGGTCACTTGACAACAAAAACAACATTATCAGGGCAAAACACTGATCATTCAACCACAATGGCCCTACTATTATGTGCTCACAGCAGAAGACCGGGACATTTATTTTGGGAAGTTCTGGTCTGTCACAGGTCTTGAGATGCAATCATGTGGCCATAAACATTAAAAGCATGAAAGATGTATTGGAGAGGAGGACGCATGAAGACAACAACGGAGCCATTGGTGGAGTTACAGATGACATCAGCTCATGTTTGTGAAGACCACATGGTCAGGACACAGGACTTAAAAAACAGCCCTTGTGGCCTGGCAGAGGGAAATGATGAGGGAGTTGGGGAGAAAAGAGAAAGACAGCAAGCGTTAAAAAGACAAAGAGACAGTCAAAGTAGTAGAAAAAGAGACAGAAAACACAGACTGAAAGCTGTAATTCATAGTCCTACATTTCATGTCCTATACATGAGATTTGAACCTGGGTCGCTGCATGCATGGAGACAACATTTCTATGGCTCTTATATTATATGTTATAGCCTACTTTAGTTTATGAGCATCAGGCAGTATTTGTCAACCAGTAGGTGCAGGGTCTAAACTTTTCAATGGAAGAGTAAGGTGATGGAGACCAGACCATTCACATAGTCCATACTGTAGGCCTACCTCCAATGCATGCATGCATGCCATAGTGACTTGCTGTTGTGTGCTGATCAACTAGGCTATTTAATGTAATAAAGAAGAAAAGAAAAACAAACAAAAAATACAAATAAATTGGAACCCTCCCCCCCTTCTCATTTGCCCAAAATAGGGACACCAGGGTTACTGTGGTTAACTGTGATGCTGAGGCGACGGTTCACTAGAGGACAATGAAAGCACATCATGCTAATCCAGACCTTACGCACACACACACACACACACACACACACACACACACAGCTCGGAAGGCCCATAAGTGATCCCATACTTTACTATTGTGTTTGATATATTGCCTCAATCTGCGCAGTCAAAGTCATCCCTCACTGTTTTCGTGCCTCAATTGTCTTCGTCGTCCGCCTCCAGACCGCCGCGCATACAGCTTCATTCAGAATCGGAAACAGTGGGATTGCCATTTGAGGTTCAAGAAAAAGGAAATTGGTGCCTGTGTGGCAACGTCAACCATAAACTCAAACACACTTCATTCATTGATGAAAGACTCACACTATACCACCAGTGAATGCGGACGGGCGTCCAGGCAGGTCTCACGTCAGTGCAACGGGACAGTGCTGTGCGGAACACGCACTTCAGACAGTCGGCAGACAGCTAGACAAAGCTCACCGCTTAATATTGAGGATATGGAGGATATTGCAGATGACACACCACACACAACAATGCCTTTGACGTGCATGTGTGCACATTTAGTGTCTGAATAGGTCTTGTAACTGCAGACTGGCCTGAAAATGTGTTTGCCGGTTGAGTTATTATAGACTACTTTGATAATGTGATGAAAAACCCACAGTGCAACAATAGTTCACGAAATCAGAGGGGAACGTTTGATTCAAAGGAAAACGCATAATTTTTTTATTTTTTTCCACTTTTGTGTAGGTAGGTGCCATGGCCCATTTATTTTTATATTTATTTAAATATAATAATTTCATAGTGAAAAATATAATAAATATGATTGGTGGAATTTTGGTAACAAAGCACTGTTGAACTGCTAAATGCATTAATGTAAAAAAAAATAAAATAAAAAAATAATAATAATAATAATTTAAAAATATATAAAAAATAATTATCAGACTTATAACCAATGACTCATATCCTTTTCTCTGTCTGAGTCCTACAATACATGTGGTCTTTCTTTACCATAAAGAAGAATTTAAAAAAATGCTGTCATTGCACTTGTCACTTTGTAGCATGTCAAGAACGGCGAATGTATTCAAGCCTTTGGCAAAGTATGACCTTTTTAGGGGGGATCCTAGGCACAGCTACTCTAATTAACCCCTCCTCTTCATGCGTACAGACATCCAGAATATATCCACTCACACACACCACGTGCCTTCTTCATTAGACAGACACGGAGATCAACAGATTAATTTAATCTGCATAAATGCAAATGTCCTGCCTGATGGGCGTCCTCTGCGCTTGTTTAAACCAGCACGCAATTCACAACAAACGACATTGTAAAGCAGCCCTGTATGAAAATAAAAGTATACATGTCAAAACTGACAACTTTCTTTCGTCCTTTTTGACTTGAGCAGCGGTGTAAAGTAACTAAGTATATTTAGTCAAATAGCCTACTTATACAACTTTGAGGTATTTGTTTTACTTAACATGAGTATTTCCAATTTTCTGTATACTTTTACTTCTACTCCACTACATCTCAGAGGAAAATATCGTACTTTTCGACTGAAACCTTAGTTACTAGTTACTTTTTAGATTGTGATTATAATCAAAACATACATTAAATTAACCACTTCAGCCCTATATATATTCAGGCTATTTGAAAATAACCGATCTACAAGCTTACAATGGGTCACCATGCCACACATTGTGAGCTTTAGATCTGCTATTTTCAAAAGTTTTTTTAATATATTTTGAAAACTTGAAATGGGACATTTCTGCATAATGAGTAATTTTACTTTGATACTATTTTGAAACTATTTTTATGCCAATACTTTTGTACTTTGACTCAAGTAGCTACATTTTTAATATGGGACTTCTACTTGTAACAGAGTAGGCTATAATCTACATTGCGGTATTGATACTTTTACCATCACTGGACTTGAGTAGAGTTTTTTCCCCCCTTTTTTGTTGTTGATATGCGACATATTTTAATCTCTTTATTTGGCTGTGTCGAGGGTGATTAGGCCTATACTTGTTCCTTATTTTTCATGACACGTGATTGATTGATTGATTGATTGATTGATTGAATACTTTATTAACCGTTTTGAAAAAAAAAAGGACAGAAAGTACAGCTACGGTATATACAAAAGGGATGCTAAAAGGATTAAACCAAGAAAGCACTATGGCTTGTTTCCATTGGGGTCCTTTGTACTCAATTCATCGAAACATTTAATGACAGACAAATATACAAGACTATGCAAAAATATCATATAAACTAGTAGTAATCAAAAACAAAAACGTGTAAATGTGTGTGTCTGTCTGTGTGTGTGTGTGTGTGTGTGTGTGTGTGTGTGGGGGGGGGGGGGTGGGGGGGGGGGGCGTTGATGAGCCCGTTGATGAGCCCATAGGCGCGTTGTTAATTAGTTTGAGACAATGAACACTTGGGCTTCTTCTTCGCCATCATCAGTCTCATTAAGGCAATAAACACACATCGATTATTAATGCAAATTAACCCGGTGGTGTAAACCCGTGTATAGTCGCAGATCAGTGTGCTGACAGTGACAAGTCCATCATGGATGGCGTTTCTATGCGGGAGATTAGTGGTTCTCAACCTGTGGGTCGGGAGTCGGGAGAGCCAGGGGGGTCCCGCATGATTTTTTTGGGGGGTCCCCAGATGACAATGAAGTCACCATTTAAGGACCTTTAAGACCTTTTTAATACCAACCTCAAAAAGAAAGAAAATAAAAAGACCATTACTGCAACAAAAGTAATCAACAAACTATAGCCTACTATAAAACATTGGCCTAATATTCAAATAATATAAGAAAGAGGCAACAATTGCGAAAATAGGCGATCTACCAGCGCACAATGGCTTGCTTTATGAAGCATTGTGAGCTTGTAGATCTGCTATTTTCACAATATTTATCTGTGGAACCGAAAATTGTATGCCTCAACTCCTTCATTCCAAGTGCTTATCAGGGTGGGGGGTCCCTATAGTTCAAATATGGTTATTTTGGGGGGTCGCGGCCTGAAAGGGTTGAGAACCACTGCAGTATCTCCACGATTTAAAACAAAACACAACAACAACAACAACAACAACAACAACAACAACAACAACAACAACAACAACAACAACAACAACCACCGTGAAAAGCTTCGATTTAGCCTATTATATTATGCAAAAAATAACGAAACATGTTTACTCTCATACACAGTCAGCACTCAGCATCACCAAAAAAACGAATATGTAGGCTAGAGGACATTAAATGTCATCGAAATTAACAGCAATTATATATCACTGAGTGGATCTGTCAAACACACTTACATTGACAGTCTCTAATTGTCTTTCTTTTCTTTTTCATTCTATCTTTCTTTCTTATTTTTTTTTTTTTTAATTTTGCCCAAAATATCGAAAACAAATTAAGTGTATAGTTCTAGATTATTGGTCAAAAAACTTCAGTGTCCATCCTGCATCACCTTGAAGGCCTGATATATTTTTTTCTTTTCAGCTCAAAT
Source organism: Gymnoscopelus microlampas (assembly GCF_963454915.1). Taxonomy (NCBI): domain Eukaryota; kingdom Metazoa; phylum Chordata; class Actinopteri; order Myctophiformes; family Myctophidae; genus Gymnoscopelus; species Gymnoscopelus microlampas. Next base: position 25,947,959 of record NC_139944.1, on the reverse strand, counting down.
GGAAGGAAGAAAAAATAAGAAAAGAAAAAAAAAACGTTAAACCGACATCATAAAAATTCCTGGCATTTTGGCAAGTTGTGAATTAGTTGTTGTAGCTATTCAGTGAATGGTGAAAATGTCACTGACTGTATTAGCTGTGTTATTCTTAGAAACAACCAGAGAAATTCAACACAAGGCCAGAAGATGTTTGCTCTGCTTTGTCAAGGGAAAAAAATCAGTTGACTCTGTCTGTCTGTCTGTCTGTCTGTCTGTCTGTGTTAGAGAGAGAGAGAGAATGAGAGAGAATGAGAGAGAGAGAGAGAGAGAGAGAGAGGGAGAGAGAGGAGAGAGAGAGAGAGAGAGAGAGAGAGAGAGAGAGAGAGAGAGAGAGAGAGAGAGAGAGAGAGAGAGAGAGATTAAAGCAAATACCAAATAAGTCAGTGGAGAATGCAGATGCTTCCATACAGGTGGGGACTGCATCACAATTAAGCAATTCACATCCTGTCATGTTCTGTGTCATAGACATGCAGTTAACCTTGATTTTCCTCTTGCCATTAAGAGATGGCAAGAGGAAAATATCTCTTATGGGTCACTGTATGAAAAACTAGTTATTGGATGTCAGTATAGCTTCAGTCAGAAAGACTGCTCAACTAGTGTTTCAAAAGGAAAAGTGACTGAAGTGACTTCTGCATTTTGAGGAAAGACATCAATAGGTCGACATTATAGTTAAAAGCACACATTATGACAGTAATGCTTGTGCATTAGTGTGATTTGTAAGGGAAAACAGAAGGGCAACTCTTTTAATGTCAATGCAGACTGTGATCAGACTGTGCAGCATGAAGGTTCCGTGGTAGACTACAAAGAGATGGAGGGATGGATGTTACAGTAGGGCTGCAGCACATACACCATCATTCATTACATAGACAAATGCACATTTGAGACTTCGGATGCTGCAAAAACCACACCGAGATGTGGAAAAAGCCATTTGGTCAGATGAGTCATCCTTCACATATTGTTGCTGTCAGGCAGAGACCTCGTATCTTAGACACATTTATTATGCTTATCACCCCTTAAAGGACGACTTTACCAATTTGTACCTATCTTTATATAATTGGTCCTCACTCCTCACTAATGCTCATGATATTATGGTTAAAGAAAAATCTACTTGTCTGTGTTTCAGAGGAGTGCTTTGGACAGTTCAGAAATCCGCCTATCCATACTCACTGTGAGCCTCAGAATAGGAACACTATATAGGGTTCACATTATCGATGTTGCTATTCATGAATTATTTCAGAACTGTACCTAGTATTTTACTTTGTGTACATC